>NW_019266013.1:264821-280344 GCF_002742605.1 Olea europaea var. sylvestris | reverse complement strand
CCAACAAAAAAAAAAAGGGGGGGCCCCCCCCCCCCCCCAACCTCCTCTCTCATCTGGCAGGGGCTGTGAACCTAGCTCCTGTAACTCCATCTTTTTCCTTATAAAGTCATCCTTTCTGTATTATTATCCGATTCCAACTTATCAAACAACCAATTAGGGTAAGCTAGGCATGTGGAATTAAATGCTTTCAGTTATCTGATTAATTACTCATATTAGGTGGGATTTAAAAAAATAAAAAAAATTGAAAAAGGTTTTATTGATCTCAAATGAATGCAAGAAAAGGACCACATCATCAATCTGAAAGTAGCACATATTGAATTGAGAAGATTTTATCGAAGGCGTATTTTCCATGAAAGGAAATTCATCCGTACAAGAAAATATACCTTAATTTTCTTGAGCAAATCATAGCCAGACATCCCAGGCATACAGTAGTCTGTAATAACAAGATTTACTTCCACTTCCTGCATATATAGAATTTTATTTTTATTTTTTTTGGAATTTTCAAACAAGAAAATCCAAGAAAGTATGATTAGGGTGGGGGGTGTAAAAAATTAAAAATTTAAAAGGAAATTTACCTGATGAATTTTGGGAGAAACAGAGGTTTCATTATGGGCAATTCTGTCATTTTCATGCAAACCAAGAAACTCCAGAGCTTTGCTACCAGAATCTACTGTAGTAACTGCCATTATTATATCACAAAGCCCAACAAATGAATCAGTCAAAACCAACCTGTAAGAGCAATAAATACTAAAAATCAAGGCTTAAATTAAAATCTTGCAAAAATGAAACCCCATAATCTTTTATTATCCTGTATAAAGCCATAAATAATGCACAGAACCTAGGAAAATGGTTCAGTCAAATAAAATTGCAGCTCTACGTTGTTGTTGTTTTTTTTTTTTTTTTTTTTTTTTTTTTTTTTTTTCAAAATTTGACACGTACATATTTTTCATAAATAAGTGATAAAGATACTTGAACTTGGAATCTTTTGAAGGGCTTTGTTCTCACATTATTCATATCAACAAGCCACGTATACTCATTTAAATTTCATTTTGTATCCTAATAGAAAAAATAAGATCTTGAAAAATGAAATGACCACAATCCAAATTCTTCTGTATTTTTACCTTGATATGAAGAGGTTTTGAGTAGCCTCTCAATGACCTTTCTGTCAATTAGACTATCATCAACAGCTAAAACATGAAACCGTGACTCTTCAGCTGCCATTCCCACTGTACCGATGCATATAATTCAGAAAAAGATGCAAGAAAACGAAAGAAAAGTTGGATTTGATCCTTTTCCTTTAAGAGGAGTGGAAGAACTTTGCATCGAAATCAGACCCACAAAAATCCAGCAAAATCTGGTCGGATTTCAATGAAAGATTTCTCTAATTTTCCATTTCGGGATTCAATTTTTCAAGGCGATTAAACAAATAAACAAATGCGCCAGAAATAGAATACAAATCCTGAACATGGGCTTCGATATTGGTATTGATTCTCTGGAGCTCGGGTGACATATAAATGAAACAAAATTACACATTGGTCCTTACTTTATTGTCTTAGTAGTAAATTGGTCATAGCCCTTTCACTGTTGTTACACAATCAGTCCCTACGGACAAAAGTTGTTTACATCTTAGCCGTTGTTTGGTTTAGATAAAAATTAAATTTTTTGTAAATTCTGAAAAAAGAAATTATGAAATTTATGATTGAAAAGTTGTGAATATCATAAAATATATTATTATATTTAATTGTTTGTTTTAATTTAAATTTTAATCCAATTTTATAGTTGAACCCAACAAGGGCTAAAATTGTCATATCACTACCATGCAAAAAGTGTCTAATTTCAAATTTTTATGCAAAGAACCCAAATAGTGAAATAGAATTCAAAATGCTAAAGCTAAAAAAAAAAATTAACAAAGATTTAGATGATTTTTGATATTGTAGATGATTGTTACAAAGGATTATAGACCCTTTTAGCATTTCATTAGTAAAAGAATCTAGATTATATAAATTAACATATAATGTAATCAAATTCAAACAAGTTCCTAGCATATCGTCAAGACAAGATGCTGTTACAAATGAATCTCTATTAACTATTTCGTATGAGCTCTAGAGTCTTGAGCCGTACCACACACGTAAAAGAAAATATATTCTTAAATTTCTATATTATATAATCAATTCTATTGTCAATACTAACTTAAACATCAGACATGATATTACCCCCACACCTCTTATTATACACACTACCATAGAGGGGACGAAACCAACAAAAGATATGGGTAAGTGTGAAAGGATGAGTTTCACATCGACTAATTGACGAAAATTAACCAACACAAATAAGTTTGAAATGCTTTTCTTAATAATGTTGCCCTCTTAAAATAGAATTTCAAATCTCAGTATGGTTAAAATCAAAATTGCTTGATCCGAGCAAGACTCAAACAAGCCCCCGAAATTTTACAATAATATTCTCAAATGATAAACCATCTTGTAAGTCATATTGAGAAATAAATATACATTGACCAACATATAAGAATTTGGATTACTCCTTTTTAACGTGTTTATTTTATAATATAGAATCCCAAGTGTTAATAGGCAGAAGCTTTGACTATAAAAATAACGAAAAAATTGGGGATCAAATTGCCTATATTTAAAATCCAATGCCAACTCGTTATTGAAGCAATAGTTTGGGAAAGCTATTTTGAAAGCAAAAAAGAGGAGTGGAAGTTGAAGTGGGGCCCACCAAAATCCTCCGAAGAGATTCAGGTGATGTCAGCATTGGTGCCTTTTCTTTGTTGGTGTGAAATCATGTGCGTTTACGATATCTTGAGCAGGTGGTGGTGCAAAGAGAGGCCACTTTCTTTCAAGATTTGCTTCTCATGCCCATATATTGTGTGCCCCATCAATATGATCATTCATCTATGTGCATGCATGTCTTCACATTATTCTCTCCTACATAGTATTTTTGACGCTACATAATGACGACATTGCTTGAGGATAAATTAAGCTCCCGTTTGACTCTCATTAAATTACATTCTTTTTTTCTTTCTACTATTTTTAACCACACAATTTTTCATAAAATAATATTACACATAAATCGAAAATTTTTCTTTCTTTTTTAAACTCTCATTTTTCAAAAAAATACTATTTCTCTCATTTTTATTACCCAAAAATAGGGGTCAAACAGGGGCTAAAAGACTTTCATTCATAAAAATAATGTATAGGCTCTTTTAAAATGAGCTTCGATTCACTATTGGCCACTTCACCTAGGATTCAAGATGCGCATTTTAAAATATTGACAAATAGTTGTGATACATTAAAACGTGTCATAACTTGAAAAACTTGAAATTTGACACTAACAATTAATCATGTTTTACACATTTTAGAAAACTATTATATGTAATTTGTGTCCGCGTGTGTGTATTTTTCATTTTCTTTTCTTGTAGAATATTTCTATTTTTCATACCTTATATATTTGGCTAATATTTATAAATTATTTACACACGCTCAATTCACTTTTCATCCACACATTTCAAAGAACTTACAATACTAGCTATATATTCCATCACTCATTTTTTTATCTAATTATAATTTCAACATTTAATAAACACTTCCTAAATATGAAAGATTTGACGGTTACTGTGAATCGACTATCTAATGTAATAACAAACTAAGTCCACGTTTTTTAGTCCTCCATGGCACATCTCCAAGTGGTAAAAGGGAAGGGTGGAGAAATCCAACTTTGCTTGAGGCTGCTGCGTCAAGGGTTCGAATCCTGAAATATGGATTTGACTCTTGAGTAAGTGCAAGTGTACAAACAGCCTCCACCCTATACCCTTGGAGGCATAACCTGCGATTTACCTCCCTCACGATGCTCCAGGGTAGGGGTGGTGGGGGACCCTTAAGGTTAGGGTTTAACCTTTTTTAAACTAAGTCCACGTTTTAAATTTTTTTACAATCTTTCTAATTTATTTTTGTTCACGCGTTTTGTGATACTTATGAATACTACCTACATATTCACTGTTATTTTTATCTTCTATTCATAAAGTAAGCCAATTATAAACAACTCTCAAACATCCACTAAATAAGCAAGAGAAAAAAAATTAAAGTACTTGATTTTAAAGTTACTCTAAATAAAAAATTATTTTTTGTTCTCAATTAGGGAAAAAAGTAAAGCTAGCATTATTCTGGTCAATATTGATTATTGAATTATTGAATGATTATTGTAACGTTGTTTTAATGGAGAAATCAAGAGCACTAATTAAGTGGATTGATTTGAATTTGACTATCTAGAAGAGCAATGTCTTTTGTAATTTATTGCGTGGGTAATGACTAAACTAAATGAACCTAAAGATTTGTTCACATTTGCTTTAATTTGTGGTGATTTGTTGGGGGAAACAAAGACAAATTTGATTAACCCTAATTATATTTACTCGTGCAAGACTGCAAGGTTAAAAATCATTTTTGAAAGGGGCCCATAAAATTTTCTTTATGACCACCTCAATTATCACGAATAAACATGTTTGCTCGTTACAATCTTGCTACTTAAAAGGGATAATACGATATATAAAATTGATAAATCAGATCGGCTATTTATTAGATAAGTAAAGTTCACATATTTGATGAGTTAGGTAAGATGAGGATAGTCCAAAAAAACGTGATGCACTTAGTTTGAGTGGACTTGAAGACCCAACAGTTCGACCTTATTAGTTTTGTTAAATTATAAATACAAACTTTGTTCAAATCAAATGATGGACAAGAAGATCCTACCAACACGACCAAGGTAATCTTGTCCGATGTTCATACCTTGGTCAATATTGGACATCGAATACTAGTTACATCCAATCGATGAATGAACCATCCATGATCCATGCAACATGAAAATGATAGTATGATACTCCAACCTAATCCCAACATATATGGACAACTAGCTTTTCATTATAAATCAGTACAAATGGACCACAAGATGAAGAATGTAGACAGCTTTACAACTTACAATGAGCTGCCACCTAGAAGGCTTAGTAAAGATAACATTTAAGTTTCGATTTTTGATAGATGTAGTTTACATTTATCGGGATAGACAGCTTTACAACTTACAATGAGTTGCCACCTAGAAGGCTTAGTAAAGATAACATTTAAGTTTCGATTTTTGATAGATGTAGTTTACATTTATCGGGATAGACAGCTTTACAACTTACAATGAGTTGCCACCTAGAAGGCTTAGTAAAGATAACATTTAAGTTTCGATTTTTGATAGATGTAGTTTACATTTATCGGGATAGACAGCTTTACAACTTACAATGAGTTGCCACCTAGAAGGCTTAGTAAAGATAACATTTATGGATAAGTCACCTCTAAACTTTACGTGTAGCTCGTAAAAGGCCCCTCAACTTTAAATTGTAAAAATTGAGTCACCTAACTTTAGCAAGGAATTGAAACTTTAGGGTACTGTAGCTTCATTTTTAGGGCAAGACAACACCAACCTTGTAGGATTGGTAAATTTGTCAATCCAATACAAATCTTACATGTTTTTTTCTTTCAATTTTCATTAGTGTCTACTCCCCCCCACAATTATGGGTTAAATTTATGGTTAATTCGTCGCTAAACTTTACGTGTAAATTGTAAATTGTCCCTCAACTTTAAACTGTAAAAATTGAGTCTCCTAATTTCAGAAAGGAATTGAAACTTTAGGGTACTGTACCTTCATTTTTAGTGCAAGCCACACCAACCTTGTAGGATTCTCAGTAGATTTGTCCACCCAACACAAACCCCACATGTTTCACTTTCAAATTTTCATTATTAATTTGACCCTAGTTTCGTATGCTTGTACTATGAATGATGACTGGATGACCGTTTAAGCCTTTCAAGAAAGGTTATAAAAAAATAGGGTACAAGTGGTGGATAAATCCGAGTGTAAAGGCCCTATTTCACAGGTCTGTACAGGGTTTCTCACATGAGGTGGATCCCCGCATCATTAAAAAAAACCTCAAAAATGCCCACCCTCTTTGTATTGTGAGGAGATGAACCCTTACCCTGACAATGCAGCTTCGTCCTATAAGTGGTTTATGATTGTTAAAATTTTGTTAAATTGTCTTCTTCTATATGAATCGAATAACTTTGCTCATGTTTCTTTAGTTGATTTTAAGTTTCGATCTAGGAGGGAATTATAGTTGACTGACAGTCAACGTAAAACTTTTTTAAATTTTATACTGAATTCTAGTATGATATATATTAAGAAATAGAGGCGGACTTAAGGTGGGGAATGGAGCCAATTGCCACTTTGGTTTTAAAATTTTAGTTTTGTATAACGAAAAAACTTAAATTTTACAAATTTGCCCGAAAAATATAAACCATAACTTGAAAATAATGTTAAAAAAACTCTCGTAGTCTAGTTATAAAACTAACATTACTCTCACAGTCTAGTGATAGTCTGTCAAGACATATTTCTCTTTATATACTCTCTCTCTTTTGTGAAATTTGTCAATTAGTCCTTAATCCTTAACATTTCTAACAAATTTTGTCGCCCCTGTTTGATATATAATTTTTAAGAAATGATTTTTTTAATATATATATATTTTTTATTTATTTATTTTTTTTTTGGGATAATACATCCACTGCACGAGTGGAATACTACTTAGTCAAGTAGAAACGAACAAGATCTTACGGCAACTCCAAGCTCACTTAGTAAGGAATCAAGAGTTCAAGAGCACAAAACAGAGGAAATGTGAACCGAAATAAGATCTCAGATTGACATCTTGATACAGCTCATGTTCCTTTGTGCTGCGCGTTCCCTCTGGACCCTCAAGTTTAAAGGCAGTGACCCCATAGGTTTGCTTTCATAGACAACCTTGAATATTACAAACTGGGCTCGAAAAGCCTGCGTGGTTAGGAAGTAGGAAAACGTTATAGATCTATATGTAAAACTATTCTATTGAGAAAATGTATAATTGAAAATGAATTTTATATACTGTTAACCAAAATTTATTAGTTTAAACTAGTGGTTATAGGTTATTAGATGGTATAACAAATTGTTTTCATTTAAAGTAGTGCAAATAAGTCCGCCTATATTTTCATGATCAGTTCAAAAGTCTCAATAAAGGAGGAGTATTGGGTAGGTTACCGACAATCAAAGTAAAAAAAAATCGTCAAATCTTAAAACATGGCTCGTTAAAATTTGAAAAAAAGGGGGGCCAAACGAAGGCTAAATAACTATAAATTTTAGTGACTAGTGTAGACAATTGCCCCATGTATCCAAGCTATTAATTCCCTCAACCGAAAAATCAATATTGGTACACCATATTTAATGACTATAAATTATAATTAATTTGTGTTAGATGAACTCCAATATTGCTCATATTAACGATGTTATATATAACTATATCGTGACTATTAAATCATCGTACTATGTTGGTTGAATAGTTCATTATATGGTCATTGGATTAACAATTTAATGGCTATAAATTTATATTAATTTGTATTAGTTTTATTGTCAGATGAACATATTGTCGAGGTTATCAATTGTCGATATAATTGTCATTAACATCCAAATATATTTTTAAGGGTTGTAAATTTATATTAATTCGTATTAAGATTATTGCTGATGTTGACGACAGTTAGTATCAATATGTCATTAACATTCAATCGTGATCGACCAAATAATTAATTTTGGGACACCTTGTTTAATGAAATGTATTTTAGTTAAGTAGCATTAACTTTATTGTTGATTAAGATGAAGTACTAATAATATTGATTAAGTGTAGGTACATCTATGTCCTATGGCAACTCCAAGCTCACTTAGTAAGGAATCAAGAGTTCAAGAGCACAAAACAAAGGAAATGCGAACCGAAATAAGATCTCAGATTGACATCTTGATATAGCTTACGTTCCTTTGCGCTGCGCGTTCCCGCTGGACCCTCAAGTTTAATGGCAGTGACCCCATAGGTTTGCTTTCGTAGACAACCTCGAATATTACAAACTGGGCTTGAAAAGCTTGCGTGGTTAGGAAGTAGGAAAACGTTATAGATCTATATGTAAAACTATTCTATTGAGAAAATGTATAATTGAAAATGAATTTTATAAACTGTTAACCAAAATTTATTAGTTTAAACTAGTGGTTATAGGTTATTAGATGGTATAACAAATTGTTTTCATTTTAAGTAGTGCAAATAAGTCCGCCTATATTTTCATGATCAGTTCAGAAGTCTCAATAAAGGAGGAGTATTGGGTAGGTTACCGACAATCAAAGTAAAAAAATTCGTCAAATCTTAAAACATGGCTCGTTAAAATTTGAAAAAAAGAGGGGCCAAACGAGGGCTAAATTACTATAAATTTTAGTGATTAGTGTAGACAATTGCCCCCGCGTATCCCAAGCTATTAATTCCCTCAACCGAAAAATCAATATTGGGACACCATATTTAATGACTATAAATTATAATTAATTTGTGCTAGATGAAATCCAATATTGCTCATATTAACGATGTTAGATATAACTATATCGTGACTATTAAATCATCGTACTACGTTGGTTGAATAGTTCATTATAGGGTCATTGGATTAACAATTTAATGGCTATAAATTTATGTTAAAATAAACTTAATACGAATTAATATAAATTTACAACCATTAAAAATATATTTGGATGTTGACGATAGTTAGTATCAATATGTCATTAACATCCAATCGTGATCGACCAAATAATTAATTTTGGAACACCTTGTTTAATGATAATGTATTTTAGTTAAGTAGCATTAACTTTATTGTTGATTAAGATGAAGTACTAATAATATTGATTAAGTGTAGGTACATCTATGTCATGAAGATCCAACAATCAATTTTATAAGTTAATTGGGTAGGTTCGATGTTTATAGTCATTGGTCTAAACCATTTACTGTAATTTTTTTGTTAGTTTATTGCTGAATGAAAGGGAATTATGGTATTACTAAGGTAGATTTTGCTGAATAACTATTTTAAAATTTTAAATTATTTAAGAGCGTCACTGGATATCATTTAGCCCATGTTTGATCTCCATTTTTTGGTAATGAAAATGGAAGGAATAGTATTTTTTTGAAAAATAAGTGGTTGAAAAAGAATAAAAAGTTTTCGATTCACGTGTACTATTATTTTATGGAAGATTGTGTGATTAAAAATAGGAGAGAGAAAAATAGAATGTAATGGAATATAATTTAGTGGGGGCCAAACGGGGGCTTAAATTTGTGTGTTGCTTAAGCAATTGTATAAATTTAGTTTCAAAAAATAGTGTCTTGTGATGTACTCTCTCTAATTAATTCATCTATTCTTATCATATAAAGTCACTATTTGGTTTAGTTAAAAAAGTTTACAAAAATTCGAGTTGAAGTCAATAATTATTTATAACAATATATTTCATGAGATCTATAACTTTTATTAATTTTTTTTAATCATATTTCAACTTCTATCAAAATCTACTGAAAAATATCTTTTGTAGCAAATTCAGTATTGGGCTGTGTTATGAATCTTATACACCAAAATTATGAGAAAGCTTGTATAATTATATGATCTCATATTTATTAAGCATTTGTTTGGAAGAGATTTTATCAAGTGAAAACAATGATTTTTTTTTGGGTAGTATATGATTAAATGGTTGAAAAAAATTATAAATATCATAAAATGTGTGGTCGAAGATGATTTTGAAAAAAAAAAAGGAAAAAAAAGATATAATTTGAAAAAATATCTCTCAATCAAACACTTAACTTAAAAATTTATTTTTATTTGTTTTTTGTTGCCCATAATTAACTTTAAATTCTATGGTCCCAACTCCCAACTCTCATTTCAGGTCACTATTTGGTTAAGTTAAAAAAGTTTACAAAAATTCGAGTTGAAGTCAATAATTATTTATAACCATATATTTCATGAGATCTATAACTTTTATTAATTTTTGTAATCATATTGTATCATCTTCTATCAAAATCTACTGAAAAATATGTTTTGTAGCAAATTCAGTATTGGGCTAAGTGTTATGAATCTTATACACCAAAATTATGAGAAAGCTTGTATAATTATATGATCTCATATTTATTAAGCATTTGTTTGGAAGAGATTTTATCAAGTGAAAACAATGATTTTTTTTGGGTAGTATATGATTAAATGGTTTAAAATATCATAAAATGTGTGGTCGAAGATGATTTTGAAAAAAAAAAAAGGAAAAAAAAGATATAATTTGAAAAAATATCTCTCAATCAAACACTAAACTTAAAAATTTATTTTTATTTGTTTTTTGTTGCCCATAATTAACTTTAAATTCTATGGTCCCAACTCCCAACTCTCATTTCAAGAAAGTTTTTGGTCTTTAAAAGCGGAGGACTCTTTCTTGATTGGAAGTTTTAAAAAAGCATGATTCTGGCCGGGTAATTGTTGGTCCGGTCGGAGTTGCTAAAAGATCTAGCAAAAGGTCGAGTGGGATTGTCTTGAAGTCAAGAAATCCCTTATTTTACTAATTATGTGTTAATTTACCTTAATTAATCCATCTTAGCCTTTGTTTGAGCTCATTTCGGAGGAATGCATTTTTGAACAGTGTATCAATGAGAAATGTGTAATTAAAAAATAAGGAAAATTTTTGAATTAACGTGTAATATTATTTTATTAAAGTATGCGTAATTGAAATAATGTCAAAACGCTGTTTAAAAATGTATTTGGTTCCAAAAAATGGGGTTCAAACAAGGACTTAATCTTTATAAGATAGTAACCAAATAAAAGCTGGTAAACTAATTTAATGTAGACTTGTTAAAAGTTCCATACATGTTAGAAATGAATACTAGTGTTAGAAATGAATACTAGCCATTTTCTTTAAAGCCATGATTTATATGGACTGCTAGATATAATTGAGATATAGATCTTTCATTTTCTCATTGGGTGTGAAACAGTTTAGAACATGAGCTTTGCTATATGGTCGACAGACAATGAGCCAGTACGAGGTCGCCACGTCAACTGTTGTTTGGACAGAGGCTTATTCAAGAAGATTATTCCTTAAAACATTTGTTAGCTCCCTTTAAAAGGAGATGATTTAGCTACACCTTACAATATATTACCTTGTACCCACAAACAAGGGACTATTCAAGAAGATTATTCCTTCAAAATGCATTAGCTCCCTCTAAAAGGAGATGATTTAGCTACACCTTCCAATACATTACCTTGTACCCACAAACAAGGGCCCGCGCAAGAAGATTATTCCTTAAAAATGCATTAGCTCCCTTTAAAAGGAGATCATTTAGCTACACCTTCCAATACATTACCTTGTACCCACTCTACTCCAATCACTAGCCCACCATCGACATTTCCTTCTTCTAAAATGGCCAACTCACATAATGTGACCGATGGTGTGTGTAGGGTTTGGAAACAAATTCACCTATGTAATAGTAATCAACAATTTCAACTTCGCATGGACAAGTTGTGGCATGCAATTTAATAACTAATATAATAAGCAAGATTTTTCTTAATTTCACAGAAGTCTTACCAACCCCTCACTATAGAGGTCGATCCCACATGAAAAAAAAAACGTCGAGGCCCGCACATGTGTGTTCTGACAAGAATCTGTAAAAAATAGATCCCTGTACACCTAGCAGAGCTCTTCTTAATATTATGCACTTTTAAAGTGTACTGGCAAATTAGGTACGTCCCAACTAAGGAGTTATTTACAGGGATATGCCAGATTGCAACGCATAAACTATATTAAAAGTTACTGATAAAAATTAATGAATTTTGTCTAAATTATCAAAAGTTGTCTTGGAATATTTTCAACTACAAAAAACAAATCGAGTATTCTTATTTGCTAAGAAAATGTAATGTTTGATACTATTTTAAATGAAACATTATTATACTCGTATTCGCCTTCATAAATTATATTATCTCCACTTATTTTCTAACTTATGTAGAGGAAACTTAAAAATAAAAAATAAAAAATTATTTCCCACATGAATGGTTTTGTCCTCAATAGACACATAACGCCCACGTTTGGCCCCCATTTTCTTTTATTTTTTCATCTTCTTATTTTCAGTCACACAATTTTTTATAAAATAATATTACAAATAAATCGAAAACTTTTCATTCTTTTTCAACTCACATTCTTAAAAAAAACACTATTCCAAACATTAAAATTTGGAAAAAATGGGGGCCAAACGAGGGAAACATGTCCAGTATTTAAGTCACCTAACAAAAAGTCATGTTTGATTTGGATTAAAATTCAAGTAAAGTCTCCAAATCAAAGTTAATAATTAATTTTAATCATATTTCATTAATTTTAATTAAAATTTATTGAAAAAACCCGATTTTAATCTGTACCATACAAGGGCCGAATCTTTTAGCCAGCATGTGCTTGGGCTTTTGTTCTTGTTTTTGTTAATTTTCAATTACAACAAAGATCACTTGGAAATTTTAGGATTGGACATAATCCGATTCGGTTCGATTCTCGTCAGAATCAAATCAAACTCAAATTTTTGGATATTTAGTAAGTGAAACCTTTTGGTTCAATTTTAATTATGAAACCGATCGGGTTCGATTCCTTTCAATTCTTGAGTTCCATTTATTAATTAATTTTTTTTTAATATTTATAACAATACAATGTCAATTCAAGTAATGATATGTTCAATATTAAGTTTTACAAAACAGCTTCGTTCAATCTTATATATCTTTTGCGCATCTCTTTGTTGAGTTCTTCCTTAGATTTAACTATTAAAATCACGGAAAGAAGAAGCTAGCGACTTACAATAATGAAGGAGGGCCGTAATCGGGCTTCCAATTCAATTTTTCAAGAACTGTAGAAACGGTACTACGGTAGAATAATAGATTTGTTTAAAACTTTATTTAGAAAAATAAAATAATTTGACTTATTTAAGATAAGAAAAATTATGGAGAAATTTGGCTCTGGGTCTAGAATCGAGAATCAAGTCGAACTCATCAATTTTCGATTTAGATACTCGTTCGAATATTTAACTTAATAAGAACTGCTTGATTCAGATTTGGTTGGGTCGAGTCAAGAGTTTTGCCAGCCCTAGAAAATTTTATGAAATTTCCACTTCATGGATAAAAATAAATAAATGATCTTAATCCTTATTTTCTTTTAGATATTTAAATTAAATCGGATTATTATTTCTTGGTAAAAAGAAAAAAAAAAGTTTTGCTCAATATTGTCGAATACTATGAAACTAACTGCAAAGAAAAACACAAAAATGAATTTGGTTTTGTCAAACAATGGTAATTTAACTCGAATAATATTTTAAGTTGAAGATTTATTGAACAAAGTTACTCAACTCAAATCGAGTAAGGATTTTCGAGATGACCTACTATGGTCCAAGTTTTAGCTTGAGCTGTCGAAATGACATCGGCCTTTCGGCACTCTAACCATCGTCGACTATATGATACATTCGGGGGATGCAAGGATTAATCAAAAACAAAATTTGAGTAGTGGCTGGTGCAATGTACTAACTATTTCAATTTTTCTTTCGAAATTCACCATAATACGTCAAATTCATATTCAATTCATTACGTTGTTTTTTATAAACTCAAATAAATGGACTATTAAATTTGATAGATCTAATTTTAGATTAATACACGACTTGAGTTCCCTTCATCATTTTCAAGTTTCATTTCCGACCTCCTAAAATATAAAGAAAATAAAAAGTGAGATCGGTACTTGTTTTTCTAAGACTAATTCAAGGCAATAGGTAACTAGTTGATGTAAATTATCACATTTAATTTAGCTTAAAAAATACATATCATGAGCATCAATATAAATCGTTGAGAACTAATATAATTAAACAACTATAGCTTAAATAATTTATATAGTTAGGTATTCTGTTTGTGCTGATTAGTGATTTGAAAACTTAAACAACCAATTACCAACCTAAAACATAGCCACTTGCCTGGGAAAAAATTCATGTTAAACAGATTTGATCTTGACCGATTCAATTAAGGTATTAGTGTTTGTTCTATTAGACAACAAAGATTGCATTTTATTTTATTTTATTTTTCACTTCGTTCAAATAAGAAACTTGGGTTTAACCGAACTGTGGGCTTATGGGCTTGAAATGGGTTCGAGTTTCTCCTGTTAAAAGCCTAATAGGTGTCTTTTTAAAGTAGTGGCAACTTACAAAAATACCTTTAAAGCTAGAAGTCTTTTGAAAAATCATATGAAAAATTTTTTTGAAGTAAAAAATGTTGTGTAATATTAAATAATTATACAATGTCATTTTTTTTTATAAAAATTGTGTCACTTTTTTAATAAAAGAAAAATGACACAATGTCACTTTTATAAGTTAAGTAACATTTTTTTTAATTAAAAAATGACATACAATGTCACTTTTATTTAAAAAATGATGTTTGTCAATAAAAAAATGATAGAAATTTTAAAAAAGTGATTGAAAAAATTGACAAAAACTACAAAAAAAGTGACAATTACTAAAAAAAAGCAACAAAAATTCAAAAAAAGTGATAGAAATTAAAAAAGGGTGACAATTTAAAAAAGAACGCAAATTAGAAAAAGTTACACAGATTCAAAAAAGTGACAATTACTAAAAAAGTGAAAGAAATTCAAAAAAAGTGATAAATTTAAAAAAAAAAAGTTACACAAATTCAAAACAAGGGACAAAAAAAAGTGACAAACACTCAAAAATTTACAAAATAAATAAATAAATAAAAAGCGACAGACATTCAAAAAGTGATGAAATTCAAAAAGGGTGACTAATAATAAAAAAAAGTGACAAACACTCATTGAATAATTAGTATGGAAGATTAAGCAAAATTAGCCAAAATGCTCAACATTTTTTAACACCAACTTGTGTAAGTCATGAAAGCACCCTTAAACTTCTATCTAGATTGTAATTACGCTGGGGAACCAGTGATAGTTTGGATGATTAAGCTAGCCAAAAGTTTAATTCATACAGTGTCATTAACACAACACAATTTAGTCATCAGTTAGCTCGTTGGTGGGTTCTATACTTATGCGATGATAGATAAATAGTGATAAATTAGCCAAAACTAACTTAATATTTTGTAGGAGCTACAATAAATCGAAGTTTTTTTGTTGCTACTGGGGATTATAGATGCAGCAGCTGCAACTACCAACATTAACATTAGAACAAATATTGTAGAAGCAAGTCGGTAATAAACATTTTGTTCATTAATATATCATAAAATGGAAAACCCTTTTTCTAGAGAAGGGCAGGAGAAAGTTTTGAATGCACTTACTCAGAATCTCAGACAAAACTTAGAAAATTGCTTTTGCGATTCCCAATTGAGAACGGTACTGGCTAGGAAATAAGAGATCCATTACGATCCTCACTTCCTTCAACGTCATTCCCCCAAATCCCATAGCCGGTTCTTCTCCATGCAACAATCTCCATTCCTCCTCTTTCTCCATTGCCATCTATATTACCAACAGATCCAACCCTAAGCGCAAACCCAAGCCATTTACTACTACATCTCTACTTCTATTTGCTGTTCGGTGAGACAGTCGAAGAAAGTTGAGGCACTATGTCAAACTAACATCGAAGCTGGTGGACTGG
>NW_019266013.1:149167-263776 GCF_002742605.1 Olea europaea var. sylvestris | reverse complement strand
GGGACATTGAAGTTCTGATAAATTGGTGCTGTCTTCTTAGGGCACTCCCTTCTTTTTTAGGACAAGAATACCAACCTTGATTCTCCGTAGATTTGTCCACCCAACAGAAACCCTACATGTTTTTCTTTCAATTTTTCATTATTGTCTTCTCCCCCACAGCTATGAGTTAAAATTATGGATAAGTCACCTCTAAACTTTACGTGTAGCTCGTAAAAGGCCCCTCAACTTTAAATTGTAAAAATTGAGTCACCTAACTTTAGCAAGGAATTGAAACTTTAGGGTACTGTAGCTTCATTTTTAGGGCAAGACAACACCAACCTTGTAGGATTGGTAAATTTGTCAATCCAATACAAATCTTACATGTTTTTTTCTTTCAATTTTCATTAGTGTCTACTCCCCCCCACAATTATGGGTTAAATTTATGGTTAATTCGTCGCTAAACTTTACGTGTAAATTGTAAATTGTCCCTCAACTTTAAACTGTAAAAATTGAGTCTCCTAATTTCAGAAAGGAATTGAAACTTTAGGGTACTGTACCTTCATTTTTAGTGCAAGCCACACCAACCTTGTAGGATTCTCAGTAGATTTGTCCACCCAACACAAACCCCACATGTTTCACTTTCAAATTTTCATTATTAATTTGACCCTAGTTTCGTATGCTTGTACTATGAATGATGACTGGATGACCGTTTAAGCCTTTCAAGAAAGGTTATAAAAAAATAGGGTACAAGTGGTGGATAAATCCGAGTGTAAAGGCCCTATTTCACAGGTCTGTACAGGGTTTCTCACATGAGGTGGATCCCCGCATCATTAAAAAAAACCTCAAAAATGCCCACCCTCTTTGTATTGTGAGGAGATGAACCCTTACCCTGACAATGCAGCTTCGTCCTATAAGTGGTTTATGATTGTTAAAATTTTGTTAAATTGTCTTCTTCTATATGAATCGAATAACTTTGCTCATGTTTCTTTAGTTGATTTTAAGTTTCGATCTAGGAGGGAATTATAGTTGACTGACAGTCAACGTAAAACTTTTTTAAATTTTATACTGAATTCTAGTATGATATATATTAAGAAATAGAGGCGGACTTAAGGTGGGGAATGGAGCCAATTGCCACTTTGGTTTTAAAATTTTAGTTTTGTATAACGAAAAAACTTAAATTTTACAAATTTGCCCGAAAAATATAAACCATAACTTGAAAATAATGTTAAAAAAACTCTCGTAGTCTAGTTATAAAACTAACATTACTCTCACAGTCTAGTGATAGTCTGTCAAGACATATTTCTCTTTATATACTCTCTCTCTTTTGTGAAATTTGTCAATTAGTCCTTAATCCTTAACATTTCTAACAAATTTTGTCGCCCCTGTTTGATATATAATTTTTAAGAAATGATTTTTTTAATATATATATATTTTTTATTTATTTATTTTTTTTTTGGGATAATACATCCACTGCACGAGTGGAATACTACTTAGTCAAGTAGAAACGAACAAGATCTTACGGCAACTCCAAGCTCACTTAGTAAGGAATCAAGAGTTCAAGAGCACAAAACAGAGGAAATGTGAACCGAAATAAGATCTCAGATTGACATCTTGATATAGCTTACGTTCCTTTGCGCTGCGCGTTCCCGCTGGACCCTCAAGTTTAATGGCAGTGACCCCATAGGTTTGCTTTCATAGACAACCTTGAATATTACAAACTGGGCTCGAAAAGCCTGCGTGGTTAGGAAGTAGGAAAACGTTATAGATCTATATGTAAAACTATTCTATTGAGAAAATGTATAATTGAAAATGAATTTTATAAACTGTTAACCAAAATTTATTAGTTTAAACTAGTGGTTATAGGTTATTAGATGGTATAACAAATTGTTTTCATTTTAAGTAGTGCAAATAAGTCCGCCTATATTTTCATGATCAGTTCAGAAGTCTCAATAAAGGAGGAGTATTGGGTAGGTTACCGACAATCAAAGTAAAAAAATTCGTCAAATCTTAAAACATGGCTCGTTAAAATTTGAAAAAAAGAGGGGCCAAACGAGGGCTAAATTACTATAAATTTTAGTGATTAGTGTAGACAATTGCCCCCGCGTATCCCAAGCTATTAATTCCCTCAACCGAAAAATCAATATTGGTACACCATATTTAATGACTATAAATTATAATTAATTTGTGTTAGATGAACTCCAATATTGCTCATATTAACGATGTTATATATAACTATATCGTGACTATTAAATCATCGTACTATGTTGGTTGAATAGTTCATTATATGGTCATTGGATTAACAATTTAATGGCTATAAATTTATGTTAAAATAAACTTAATACGAATTAATATAAATTTACAACCATTAAAAATATATTTGGATGTTGACGATAGTTAGTATCAATATGTCATTAACATCCAATCGTGATCGACCAAATAATTAATTTTGGAACACCTTGTTTAATGATAATGTATTTTAGTTAAGTAGCATTAACTTTATTGTTGATTAAGATGAAGTACTAATAATATTGATTAAGTGTAGGTACATCTATGTCATGAAGATCCAACAATCAATTTTATAAGTTAATTGGGTAGGTTCGATGTTTATAGTCATTGGTCTAAACCATTTACTGTAATTTTTTTGTTAGTTTATTGCTGAATGAAAGGGAATTATGGTATTACTAAGGTAGATTTTGCTGAATAACTATTTTAAAATTTTAAATTATTTAAGAGCGTCACTGGATATCATTTAGCCCATGTTTGATCTCCATTTTTTGGTAATGAAAATGGAAGGAATAGTATTTTTTTGAAAAATAAGTGGTTGAAAAAGAATAAAAAGTTTTCGATTCACGTGTACTATTATTTTATGGAAGATTGTGTGATTAAAAATAGGAGAGAGAAAAATAGAATGTAATGGAATATAATTTAGTGGGGGCCAAACGGGGGCTTAAATTTGTGTGTTGCTTAAGCAATTGTATAAATTTAGTTTCAAAAAATAGTGTCTTGTGATGTACTCTCTCTAATTAATTCATCTATTCTTATCATATAAGGTCACTATTTGGTTAAGTTAAAAAAGTTTACAAAAATTCGAGTTGAAGTCAATAATTATTTATAACCATATATTTCATGAGATCTATAACTTTTATTAATTTTTGTAATCATATTGTATCATCTTCTATCAAAATCTACTGAAAAATATGTTTTGTAGCAAATTCAGTATTGGGCTAAGTGTTATGAATCTTATACACCAAAATTATGAGAAAGCTTGTATAATTATATGATCTCATATTTATTAAGCATTTGTTTGGAAGAGATTTTATCAAGTGAAAACAATGATTTTTTTTGGGTAGTATATGATTAAATGGTTTAAAATATCATAAAATGTGTGGTCGAAGATGATTTTGAAAAAAAAAAAGGGAAAAAAAAGATATAATTTGAAAAAATATCTCTCAATCAAACACTAAACTTAAAAATTTATTTTTATTTGTTTTTTGTTGCCCATAATTAACTTTAAATTCTATGGTCCCAACTCCCAACTCTCATTTCAAGAAAGTTTTTGGTCTTTAAAAGCGGAGGACTCTTTCTTGATTGGAAGTTTTAAAAAAGCATGATTCTTGCCGGGTAATTGTTGGTCCGGTCGGAGTTGCTAGAAGATCTAGCAAAAGGTGGAGTGGGATTGTCTTGAAGTCAAGAAATCCCTTATTTTACTAATTATGTGTTAATTTACCTTAATTAATCCATCTTAGCCTTTGTTTGAGCTCATTTCGGGAAATGCATTTTTGAATAGTGTATCAATGAGAAATGTGTAATTAAAAAATGAGAATTTTTTTTGAATTAACGTGTAATATTATTTTATTAAAGTATGCGAAATTGAAATAATGTTAAAACACTGTTTAAAAATGTATTTGGTTCCAAAAAATGGGGTTCAAACAAGGACTTAATCTTTATAAGATAGTAACCAAATAAAAGCTGGTAAACTAATTTAATGTAGACTTGTTAAAAGTTCCATACATGTTAGAAATGAATACTAGCCATTTTCTTTAAAGCCATGATTTATATGGACTGCTAGATATAATTGAGATATAGATCTTTCATTTTCTCATTGGGTGTGAAACAGTTTAGAACATGAGCTTTGCTATATGGTCGACAGACAATGAGCCAGTACGAGGTCGCCACGTCAACTGTTGTTTGGACAGAGGCTTATTCAAGAAGATTATTCCTTAAAACATTTGTTAGCTCCCTTTAAAAGGAGATGATTTAGCTACACCTTACAATATATTACCTTGTACCCACAAACAAGGGACTATTCAAGAAGATTATTCCTTCAAAATGCATTAGCTCCCTCTAAAAGGAGATGATTTAGCTACACCTTCCAATACATTACCTTGTACCCACAAACAAGGGCCCGCGCAAGAAGATTATTCCTTAAAAATGCATTAGCTCCCTTTAAAAGGAGATCATTTAGCTACACCTTCCAATACATTACCTTGTACCCACTCTACTCCAATCACTAGCCCACCATCGACATTTCCTTCTTCTAAAATGGCCAACTCACATAATGTGACCGATGGTGTGTGTAGGGTTTGGAAACAAATTCACCTATGTAATAGTAATCAACAATTTCAACTTCGCATGGACAAGTTGTGGCATGCAATTTAATAACTAATATAATAAGCAAGATTTTTCTTAATTTCACAGAAGTCTTACCAACCCCTCACTATAGAGGTCGATCCCACATGAAAAAAAAAACGTCGAGGCCCGCACATGTGTGTTCTGACAAGAATCTGTAAAAAATAGATCCCTGTACACCTAGCAGAGCTCTTCTTAATATTATGCACTTTTAAAGTGTACTGGCAAATTAGGTACGTCCCAACTAAGGAGTTATTTACAGGGATATGCCAGATTGCAACGCATAAACTATATTAAAAGTTACTGATAAAAATTAATGAATTTTGTCTAAATTATCAAAAGTTGTCTTGGAATATTTTCAACTACAAAAAACAAATCGAGTATTCTTATTTGCTAAGAAAATGTAATGTTTGATACTATTTTAAATGAAACATTATTATACTCGTATTCGCCCTCATAAATTATATTATCTCCACTTAATTTCTAACTTATGTAGAGGAAACTTAAAAATAAAAAATAAAAAATTATTTCCCACATGAATGGTTTTGTCCTCAATAGACACATAACGCCCACGTTTGGCCCCCATTTTCTTTTATTTTTTCATCTTCTTATTTTCAGTCACACAATTTTTTATAAAATAATATTACAAATAAATCGAAAACTTTTCATTCTTTTTCAACTCACATTCTTAAAAAAAACACTATTCCAAACATTAAAATTTGGAAAAAATGGGGGCCAAACGAGGGAAACATGTCCAGTATTTAAGTCACCTAACAAAAAGCCATGTTTGATTTGGATTAAAATTCAAGTAAAGTCTCCAAATCAAAGTTAATAATTAATTTTAATCATATTTCATTAATTTTAATTAAAATTTATTGAAAAAACCCGATTTTAATCTGTACCATACAAGGGCCGAATCTTTTAGCCAGCATGTGCTTGGGCTTTTGTTCTTGTTTTTGTTAATTTTCAATTACAACAAAGATCACTTGGAAATTTTAGGATTGGACATAATCCGATTCGGTTCGATTCTCGTCAGAATCAAATCAAACTCAAATTTTTGGATATTTAGTAAGTGAAACCTTTTGGTTCAATTTTAATTATGAAACCGATCGGGTTCGATTCCTTTCAATTCTTGAGTTCCATTTATTAATTAATTTTTTTTAATATTTATAACAATACAATGTCAATTCAAGTAATGATATGTTCAATATTAAGTTTTACAAAACAGCTTCGTTCAATCTTATATATCTTTTGCGCATCTCTTTGTTGAGTTCTTCCTTAGATTTAACTATTAAAATCACGGAAAGAAGAAGCTAGTGACTTACAATAATGAAGGAGGGCCGTAATCAGGCTTCCAATTCAATTTTTCAAGAACTGTAGAAACGGTACTACGGTAGAATAATAGATTTGTTTAAAACTTTATTTAGAAAAATAAAATAATTTGACTTATTTAAGATAAGAAAAATTATGGAGAAATTTGGCTCTGGGTCTAGAATCGAGAATCAAGTCGAACTCATCAATTTTCAATTTAGATACTTGTTCGAATATTTAACTTAATAAGAACCGCTTGATTCAGATTTGGTTGGGTCGAGTCAAGAGTTTTGCCAGCCCTAGGAAATTTTATGAAATTTCCACTTCATGGATAAAAATAAATAAATGATCTTAATCCTTATTTTCTTTTAGATATTTAAATTAAATCCGGCCAGTACGAGGTCGCCACGTCAACTGTTGTTTGGACAGAGGCCTGTTCAAGAAGATTATTCCTTAAAACATTTGTTAGTTCCCTTTAAAAGGAGATGATTTAGCTACACCTTACAATAAATTATCTTGTACCCACAAACAAGGGACTATTCAAGAAGATTATTCCTTCAAAATGCATTAGCTCCCTCTAAAAGGAGATGATTTAGCTACACCTTCCAATACATTACCTTGTACCCACAAACAAGGGCCCGTGCAAGAAGATTATTCCTTAAAAATGCATTAGCTCCCTTTAAAAGGAGATCATTCAGCTACACCTTCCAATACATTACCTTGTACCCACTCTACTCCAATCACTAGCCCACCATCAACATTTCCTTCTTCTAAAATGGCCAACTCACATAATGTGACCGATGGTGTGTGTAGGGTTTGGAAACAAATTCACCTATGTAATAGTAATCAACAATTTCAACTACGCATGGACAAGTTGTGGCATGCAATTTAATAAATAATATAATAAGCAAGATTTTACTTTCTTAATTTCACAGAAGTCTTACCAACCCCTCACTATAGAGGTCGGTCCCACATGAAAAAAAAACGTCGAGGCCCGCACATGTGTGTTCTGGCAAGAATCTGTAAAAAATAGACCCCTGTACACCTACAAGAGCTCTTCTTAATATTATACACTTTTAAAGTGTATTGGCAAATTAGGTACGTCCCAACTAAGGAGTTATTTACAGGGATATGCCAGATTGCAACGCACAAACTATATTAAAAGTTACTGATAAAAATTAATGAATTTTGTCTAAATTATCAAAAGTTCTCTTGGAATATTTTCAACTACAAAAAACAAATCGAGTATTCTTATTTGCTAAGAAAATGTAATGTTTGATACTATTTTAAATGAAACATTATTATACTCGTATTCGCCTTCATAAATTATATTATCTCCACTTATTTTCTAACTTATGTAGAGGAAACTTAAAAATAAAAAATAAAAAATTATTTCCCACATGAATGGTTTTGTCCTCAATAGACACATAACGCCCACGTTTGGCCCCCATTTTCTTTCATTTTTTCATCCTCTTATTTTCAATCACACAATTTTTCATAAAATAATATTACAAATAAATCGAAAATTTTTCATTCTTTTTCAACTCGCATTCTTAAAAAAACACCATTCCAAACATTAAAATTTGGAAAAAATGGGGGCCAAACGGGGGAAACATGTCCAGTATTTAAGTCACCTAACAAAAAGTCATGTTTGATTTGGATTAAAATTCAAGTAAAGTCTCCAAATTAGTTAATAATTAATTTTAATCATACGTCATTAATTTTAATTAAAATTTATTAAAAAAAAATCGATTTTAATCTGTACCATACAAGGGCCGAATCTTTTAGCCAACATGTGCTTGGGCTTTTGTTCTTGTTTTTGTTAATTTTCAATTACAACAAAGATCACTTGGAAATTTTAGGATTGGACATAATCCGATTCGGTTCGGTTCTCTTCAGAATCAAATCAAACTCAAATTTTTGGATATTTAGTAAGTGAAACCTTTTGGTTCAATTTTAATTATAAAACCGATCGGGTTCGATTCCTTTCAATTCTTGAGTTCCATTTATTAATTAATTTTTTTTTAATATTTATAACAATACAATGTCAATTCAAGTAATGATATGTTCAATATTAAGTTTTACAAAATAGCTTAGTTCAGTCTTATATATCTTTTGCGCATCTCTTTGTTGAGTTCTTCCTTAGATTTAACTATTAAAATCACGGAAAGAAGAAGCTAGCGACTTACAATAATGAAGGAGGGCCGTAATCGGGCTTCCAATTCAATTTTTCAAGAACTGTAGAAACGGTACTACGGTAGAATAATAGATTTGTGTAAAACTTTATTTAGAAAAATAAAATAATTTCACTTATTTAAGATAAGAAAAATTATGGAGAAATTTGGCTCTTGGTCTAGAATCAAGAATCAAGTCGAACTCATCAATTTTCGATTTAGATACTCGTTCGAATATTTAACTTAATAAGAACTGCTTGATTCAGATTTGGTTGGGTCGAGTCAAGAGTTTTGCCAGCCCTAGAAAATTTTATGAAATTTCCACTTCATGGATAAAAATAAATAAATGATCTTAATCCTTATTTTCTTTTAGATATTTAAATTAAATCGGATTATTATTTCTTGGTAAAAAGAAAAAAAAAAGTTTTGCTCAATATTGTCGAATACTATGAAACTAACTGCGAAGAAAAATACAAAAATGAATTTGGTTTTGTCAAACAATGGTAATTTAACTCGAATAATATTTTAAGTTGAAGATTTATTGAACAAAGTTACTCAACTCAAATCGAGTAAGGATTTTCGAGATGACCTACTATGGTCCAAGTTTTAGCTTGAGCTGTCGAAATGACATCGGCCTTTCGGCACTCTAACCATCGTCGACTATATGATACATTCGGGGGATGCAAGGATTAATCAAAAACAAAATTTGAGTAGTGGCTGGTGCAATGTACTAACTATTTCAATTTTTCTTTCGAAATTCACCATAATACGTCAAATTCATATTCAATTCATTACGTTGTTATTTATAAACTCAAATAAATGGACTATTAAATTTGATAGATCTAATTTTAGATTAATACACGACTTGAGTTCCCTTCATCATTTTCGGATTATTATTTCTTGGTAAAAAGAAAAAAAAAAGTTTTGCTCAATATTGTCGAATACTATGAAACTAACTGCGAAGAAAAATACAAAAATGAATTTGGTTTTGTCAAACAATGGTAATTTAACTCGAATAATATTTTAAGGCGAAGATTTATTGAACAAAGTTACTCAACACAAATCGAGTAAGGATTTTTGAGATGACCTACTATGGTCCAAGTTTCAGCTTGAGCTGTCGAAATGACATCGGCCCTTCGGCACTCTAACCATCGTCGACTATATGATGCATTCGGGGGATGCAAGGATTAATCAAAAACAAAATTTGAGTAGTGGCTGGTGCAATGTACTAACTATTTCAATTTTTCTTTCGAAATTCACCATAATACGTCAAATTCATATTCAATTCATTACGGTGTTTTTTATAAACTCAAATAAATGGACTATTAAATTTGATAGATCTAATTTTAGATTAATACACGACTTGAGTTCCCTTCATCATTTTCAAGTTTCATTTCCGACCTCCTAAAATATAAAGAAAATAAAAAGTGAGATCGGTACTTGTTTTTCTAAGACTAATTCAAGGCAATAGGTAACTAGTTGATGTAAATTATCACATTTAATTTAGCTTAAAAAATACATATCATGAGCATCAATATAAATCGTTTAATGAATAAATTTTGGAGAACTAATATAATTAAACAACTATAGCTTAAATAATTTATATAGTTAGGTATTCTGTTTGTGCTGATTAGTGATTTGAAAACTTAAACAACCAATTACCAACCTAAAACATAGCCACTTGCCTGGGAAAAAATTCATGTTAAACAGATTTGATCTTGACCGATTCAATTAAGGTATTAGTGTTTGTTCTATTAGACAACAAAGATTGCATTTTATTTTATTTTATTTTTCACTTCGTTCAAATAAGAAACTTGGGTTTAACCGAACTGTGGGCTTATGGGCTTGAAATGGGTTCGAGTTTCTCCTGTTAAAAGCCTAATAGGTGTCTTTTTAAAGTAATGGTAACTTACAAAAATACCTTTAAAGCTAGAAGTCTTTTGAAAAATCATATGAAAAGTTTTTTTGAAGTAAAAAATGTTGTGTAATATTAAATAATTATACAATGTCATTTTTTTTTATAAAAATTGTGTCACTTTTTTAATAAAAGAAAAATGACACAATGTCACTTTTATAAGTTAAGTAACATTTTTTTTAATTAAAAAAAACATACAATGTCACTTTTATTTAAAAAATGATGTTTGTCAATAAAAAAAAAAAAAGTGATAGAAATCAAGAACTGATTGAAAAAAGTGACATAATTTTGCAAAAGTGACGAATATAAAAAAGTGATATAAATTCAAAAAAGTTACACATTAAAAAAATTGACAAACACTTAAAAAGTAACACAAATTAAAAAAGTGACACAAATTCAAAAAAAGTGACTAAAAATAAAAATAAAAGTGACAAACACTACTTTGGAAGTCTATTCTCTTATTATAATAGCTAATCAACTAATTTGATGACTTTACTTAATAGTTATGAAGCATTATTGTTTCCTACTATTGGTACACATACTCATAATACCACCATGGTAGCACAGGTATCAAACCATGATACATGACATTTCCATTTTGTTCTTGTACAATTACCAACAAAACATGCAAGAAAGTCTCCAGCAAGCAGCATGTCAATGCCATCATTAGCTTACACAGATTAAAAGATGTATAAGAATACTAAAATTTTCAAGGACTAAAAAAAGGGATTCACTAGGTCTTTTTCTAAAGTTGAGGGGATTGTTCCAGAGCAGATTTAGAATTCCCCAATAGCCATTAAACATGTGATAATGGTTAAAAACATGTTTATAACATACAACAATCAAAATGTGGCTTATAGTAAAAAAGTGACATAAACATATTACTCACATGCCACATTACAAACTCACATGTAAATTATTATTTGCCATTAGGGTGCAGAAAAAACAAGGTCACACTACTCTAGAAGTCTATAACAACTTAATCAACTCTATCAAGTGAAAACCTCTTTCCTAGGAGTTTCTTCTTCATCTTCATAGATGTAAATGCTCTTGTTGCAAGTAATTCAATTACCAACTTTTCCACTTCTTATTTACTTTTACTAGCTTGAATCCCCGTAATTTTATTGCTAGGATCCTTCCCATGACTATGAGTTCTTCAATGAATTCCATAGGTTCTTCCATCAATTCACAATCTAAATCTCTAAAATTGCCCTCAATATGTTCTTCATCCCCAAGTTCAACACCATAATCCATGTTTCCAACAGCCCCAATTCGTGATTCAGAGTTTTAGGATTCAAAACAAAGCTCTGGTGCAAATAGTTGGAAAACTTAACTCTTTACATATTTAGCTTTGAACCTTTATCAAGCTTTTTTTTTTTTTTTTTTTTTTGTGGTTCAAATGCTTCGTCGTCAAAGAAGTAGCTTAGAATTTTCGCATTTTGAAGATTTCTGGGGAATATAACTCACCTAAACTGAAGAATTGCAATTTCTACCATTTGAACAGTTTAATCTACTCTTTCTTTTGACCCAAGGAATCATAAATACTCGGTATTGTTATTGAATTGCAGTTTTGGAGAAAATCGCCATTTTAGTATTGGGATTTAGGGGAGATCATAAAACCCTAAAGATACAAAATACAACTTGATTTTACACAAAATGTAAGATACATTACACAAGAAAATGAGCATTTCAAAATAAAAAAATCGAATAAGCCATAAACAAGTTTAAAAGGAAAAAAAAAATAAAAAAATAAAAAACTAACCTTAGGTTTATAAACCTGTGAAGATTTTTTTTTNCGTGGATTTTGGGGGCGGTTTGATGTTTTTCTTAGTAACTTAGGGTTATTCTTTTGTAGTTTTAAATTTTGAATTCATTTTGAATTTTGTGTTTTGAATGTCTATTTTGAAATTCTTGAAAATGCATTTTTTTTGCCAATTTGAAACCATTTCCCTTGTTTTCAATTTTTTCTAGTTTTATACTGAAAACGCTCAAAATAACAAAAATGTTGTTTTGTGTTTTCTTCACAATTTTTTTTCGTTTTTGAAAACGGGAAAGAGAACGCATTTTCACCGTTTTGAAAAATCGAAAACAAAAAACGACCCGAAAACGGCAAAGAGAACACATTCTTAGTGATTTTGGCGGCTTTTGGAACGATTTTAGTGTGTATTCTTTACCACTATTAGATATTCCAGGAGAAAAATTCATAACTAAGAGTTTAACTATTACCCATTTCAAAATTAAGATATAAGGTTTAAAACTTCAAAAATCATATAATATTAAATTTTATTTATCAAATTATTAATTAAAAAATAATATATGAATTAAATATATTAAGGTAAAAAATCTACCACACCACTAACAACAACGATACAGTTACACCATTGCTACTATCACCATCGTTTGTATCAACAAAAAACATTGCCAGGTCTAATAAAAATCATCGCCACCACTAGATCTAACAAGTCATTGCCACAACCAGATCCAACAATGCTACTGTCAAATTCATCCCACTAGATCCATCGTCGATGCAATAAAACACACCTCCACTGCCAAATCCGCCACCATCTCCACCAATAAAAACTACAGCGAAGACATGTAAACAACCGCAACCACCATTAACAGTGCGAGACGCCTCAGTGTGCAGCGTCTCTACGCAGGGGTAATGAGGCGATGCTGCAATAGAGATGCCTCACCGACTCTACGAGCGGCTTCTACACGCGACATTGCGTAGATGCGTTGAGAAGCCTCATCGATGGCGATGCACGGCTTTGTGCAGTGCTGTTTCGATGTCTAAGCGTGTCTGGCAACAGCAATGAGGCACAAAAAAGAAGAGGTAAGAATAGAGAGAGAATGGATTCAGAAGGAGGAAGTAAATGAATATTAGGGTCCATTTGATTGTAAAGATGGAATTTGGGTGCAAAAAACGAATTGAAGGGAATTTAATTGCCTGAAATTTATTTTAGTGAGAATTGCCAATTAATAGTGTTTGATTGGTATAATTTTTTACCTAAAAATGTTAAAATAAAAATGTCTTTTGGTGTTTGTTTAACCTTGTTTTTCATGAAAATTGTCCATTTAAGGGATATCCACTTCTACAATTGTTCCTAAAGTTTGTTTCCATTTAAAAAAATAAAAAAAGACGAAAAAACAAATCCAAAAATCATTTATATTTTTTGGGTTCGTTTGGCTTTGTTTTACATGAAAATTGTCAATTTAAGGAATATCCTCCTTTAAAATTGTTCCTACAATTTGTTCTCATTACCAAAAATAAAAAAGGAAAAAAATGGTGGAAAACCAATTCTCACCGTTTTGGTGAGAATTGATTTTCCACCAAAATAAGAAAAATGCACATGTGCGAGCAAAACATAGAAAATGAATTTCTTGGAAAAAAAATACAATTAAACATCAAAAAAAGTTGGAAAATGGAAAAAATTCCATTTTCTATGGAATTCAATGCCTATCAATCAGGGCCTTAGAGTTTGGGTATATAATTAATTGAATTTTATAATAATATTATTTAATGTTAAAATATTATATTATTATCTGATTTTTGTATATATAAACTATAATTCTGATATTTGAAATACAATCTTTAAAAGTAGGAGTCCATGTATTTCCACGTATTCTAATTTGTTTTAGTGTAGTAATCTAATTTGTTCATTTTTCACAATAGTGGGCCTATTTTCCTCTTAAAGTACTTCTTTTGGTCCAATGGGGCTCATTTTCGACACAGAATAATATGCTTTTGTATGAGGGTTAATTTCACATTTAGAGGATCAACTTCAAAAATCAGGTAAACTATAAAATATTAAAAAATCGAGCGACTTTAAGGCCCCGTTTGTGAGGATTTTGAGAATTGATTTTTTGATCGTTAGAAGAAAAATGAAATCCACCTGTAAGAAAAAAAAAGTCAAAAATTACTACTGAAATAGTGAAATAACGGTCAAAAAAATAATTTTTTAGGGTAAAAAATCTCTCCCAAACAAGCTGTAAATATGTTATTTTATGTTAAATCATATGTCATTTTTTCCCATGTATTTATGCCCTTTTTGATAGAATTTCTTTTTTTGGAAAGAATGAGTTTTTGAATAGTAAATTTTTTAAGAACTTGTGGTTTAAAAGTAAGGAAAACTTTGAGTTTAGATAAATAATAATTTTTATTATAAGAATGTGTGGTTGAAAAATGAATATGAGGAAAAAAAGTTTTGAAAAAATGATTATCAAACATGGGCTTAATTTTCTCTAACTTACTTTAATTTTGTTACCATGTATTTTTTTGTTTAAATAGAAATCTTGCATTCTATCACTGTTTGATAGAAATTAAAATCTAAATTTATATCAAAAATCAAAGTCAACAATTATTTTAATCATATAGTTAATGGAATCCATAATTTTTTAATCACATATTTTATCAATTTTTATCCCAAATGTTGAAAATCTGATTTTGATATCCACCAAAAGGGGCATAAAATCCTATTTGTCCCCCCATTAAAGTTAGGAAGATGCTACGTGTATACCCTGGAGTATACAAGTAGCATTTTCTTTAAAATTATAATTAATTTTTCTCCCCTTTCTTACCAATTACACATTTTTTAATGAAATAATATTACACGTAATTTCAAAACTTTTTTCTTCTCCTTTTTAATCACATATTCTTCAAAAAATCACTATGCCAACAATTAAAATTTCAAATAATGAGGGCCAAACGAAGGCTAAGTTACTCTACATTAATTTACATTTCAATTATGTTATGATGTATGACATTTTTTTGAATTGTAATTGACATGGTGTGATGTTGCTATTACAATATATCCACGAGCAATGTCAGTGTCACCTCATCACCGCCAACAATCACTCCATCTATGCAAGAAAATTAAATAAATTTGTTGTAATAACGCATACAATTTTTTTGTCTTATAACTTATTAACTTATACACCACTCACCACTATCAATATCACCATCACCTTTGATATTCGCCGTAAACCACCATATAATAGGACAATATATATAAGCTGCAGTGATGTACCCACTTTAGATAGATTTTTCTTTCTTCTTCTCCATTTTCACAGGCTACTCCTTTTTCTCTTTGAGTTTCATTGGTTCCTTTCTTTTTTCCATGTATGTATACTATTTCTGTTTCTATTATATTTGGGACATCTGTAATTTGTGCTTCAATCATTGCGCTTATATTGTATTTGTTCTCTTTGTTTGTTCGATCATTGACACATGTTCTTTTGGCCTTATTTTAGTTTGCAGGTAGTGGTGGAGAATGTTTTCAACTTCTCTTTAGTTCGTGGTAGCAGTAATATCTAGAGGTTTTTCCTACGATGATTAATGAGGGGGAAATCTACTTTCATATGATTTGATTTTTCATTTTTCTTGTATAATGTTGAACTTCGATGTTTATGTTGATGTTGATTTGTTGTACACAAAATCTAGAGTAAATTGGTAAATAAGAAAGTAAATAGAATTGGGCGTGGAAATAACAGAATAGAAATACATGAAAATAATTAGAAGAAAGTAAATAGGTCTCATAGACGTGTCAAACTTCCACCAACATGGTCTTTTTTGTAGACGATGAACGTTGGGGGTTTACTGTTCAAAAGTTCAAAAACACATGTATCGCCCATTTGTAGTTCTTTTTCTCTTAAAAAACCTGCCCAACCTATAGTCATACGTCTTATTAGACCATTTGGTAGCAAATTTGTGGCGAGCTCCCAGTCGTGATGTAAAGAATCATGATTTTGAACACTTCGCAGACCTCTTGGTAGGTGATATCTAGAGAACTGTCCTGGTATATCCTGAAAAACCATGAATGAACAAATTATTGATCTTTGAATCAAATTTATGTGGAAAAGATGAATGTAGAATGAGATATTAAAGATGACACTTACAATTTTTCGATGGCTGTTGTGATGAGGTGTTAATGTTATTTCAAATGCAGGATTATTTGTATGTGAAGCGTTATATTCTTCAGGAACATCAGAGTCATATGTGACCTCTAATCCAGAATGTTCAAATATGGCCATATTGAATGTGGAGTTTTCGTTATATTCAAATACCAAAACATGAGCATCTTGTAAGTTATGATGGTCAAAAAATTGTTCCCATCTATCGGCAAAATGTATTCTTCCATTATCTCTTTCCAATCGTATTGTGACAATTATACCATCATATGCAGTTACACGTACTGTGTCATCAAGTTGGTGTCTCCAATCGTTGACAAAGAAACTGGGAAGCATCTATACATATACATGAAAAAGTATAAGAGAGATATTAAGAATGCATCCATTCAAATGTGAGACGAGAAACTCTTGTGTGACTAACCAGACGGGTATTATGGTTTTGTGGAGGAGTAATGATTCTGATAAAACGATTTGGCACCTCCATTCTGTCTCAATATAGTACAATGAAAATTTTGTTAGAATAACTCTATTATTTACGTTGTGGAGGCCCTAATATAGATTTTAAGGTAGATTTTGCAGTATAGGCGAGTTAGAAAGTTTGTTAATGGAAGTTCCACGTCTGTAAGATAAACTTTGTATGTGATCTAAAAATATATATATTTTATATGTCGTTGTAGAACAATATCGTGAAGTTTGGTAAAAAATTCATGATTTGTGTTCGATTTTTAATAGAAGAATTGAAGATTGACATTTAGTCCATCTCAATAAACAAGATGTAAGTTAAAACTGTAAAATTTGAAAAAATAGCTATGGTAATCAGAAAAGAGTAGATAGACACCTGATTTTCTTTTTGTTGAGCACCTGCAAGCAAAGATATGTAAATATTTTATGTGGGGAGTGATTTAAGATAAATTTTGAAAACATGAGAAGCTATTTAAATTAGAGGATATGTACTTCCTATATTTTTTCCTTTTCTCCAGATTTGACAAGAGGTTCATGGGTTGTAGAAATGGACAATATGTTACCAAAAAAGTCTGATCTTACTCTTTCCAAAAATAAAAGTGAGAAGAAAGAAATTATTGAAGTATCACATGAGTGACTATTTTATCTTAACACGTTTCACACATTATTTGATTGCAATCAAAAGGTTATGATTGAAAATGTAATTAATATGTAATATGTCTATTATTTATCTACATTTCTACTCATTGGATTTATATAATATTTGTATATATAAAAAAAATGATTTATATTTTATGTATTTATTTTAGGAATCACATATATTAAAAAAACTAAGTTGATTAAATGAAATTAAATTTTGATGCTAAGAATCGGTAAAGAAAAAAGAAAAGGGGGAAAAATGAAATTTGTTAATTACGGAGGCAGTTTGGTGCCTAGGCAGTTTGAGCCTCCATAATTACGGAGGCATTTTGTGCCTCCGTATCACCTTTGAACCTCCGTAATTATGGAGGTACTTTGATGCCTCCGTAATTACGGAGGCTTTGCCCTTTGAGTCTCCGTAATTATGGAGGCATTATTTTTTCCCCCTCTTTTTCTCTTAGCTGTTATTACAACAAATACTTCAATATTTTTTTTGTTTTGTCCAACGTAATTTTATTATTTTATATGGAGTTATATTTTAGTTTAAACACGAGTTTTTCATTTTGTATGGAATTTAACTAATAGTCGGACTTTCTTAACGTTATTTTTAAAATTTTGCAATTTATATTTATGTGATGATAAAAATTTATAATATATAATATAGAAATAGAAAAATAAATAAGTATATTTAGTTTTTTTTCTTCCAACTATAATATTTAAATGAGTATAATTTATTCATTTCCCTGTCAATGTCATTTTCATTTTACCTTTTGAACGAAAATATCATTGTTTTCGTTTCGTTCGTGCAAGCACTTGTCTTTGTCCTTATTTTAATCGTTGTCCTTATTTTCATCATACCTTTCCCATCCCTCCCATCCTTTTATTTTCTCTCTGTCTTCAATTGCGTGTATATTTTGTTCAGCGATATTTTATTTAACAATAGACTTTTTGTTGTTGGTGGGTTTTTTTTCTCGATATATTTCCTATTGTTCGGGTCATGAAAATGTATGCATTTTTTGGCTTCTTTTATATGAGGATATTGTTTTCAATGTACATACTCTTAGTTATGTTTCCAATTTTATTGAGTTGATTTTTGTGGTTTCTCTCTTTCAGCAATACAATGAGTAAGCAATATTGGACACCTACATCTGTACAACTTCAAGCTCTTGAATCTATATTTAATCAAGAGAATAAAACCCTAAACAATTTAAGAATCATGCAGATAGTCTCCGAATTATCGTTGCATGGGCAAATATCTGATATGAATGTTTATAATTGGTTTAAGAGTAGATGTGCTCGTTTAAGAAGGCTGGACATATCCACACAAGCACACGATTCTGAATTTGTAATTCAACCAAGGATACAAAAAGACAAATTGCGTAAGAGACATATAGGTACGATTTGTTGTTTAAATGTGATTTCTTGTTGGTTTAATTTTTTTACGTAATTTTAACATAAATATTTGGTATTATAGGAATATCTACAAGTTCTACACATATGCCAGGAAGAAGGATGAGATGTTGTCCTAAATTCACAGTAGGTTTCGTAGATTGAATATATTTTTTTATAATTTTTTTTTGCATCCGATTATTTATTTGGTCATGTTGTAGTATACTTTTCTTTTATCTTGTTTTTGTGAAATTATTTTTTAATCCAATTTTTGCATTTCTATTGTCTTTCAACGATCTTATACTAATTTTATGATTGTAGATTCTATTGATCATGTCGAATTACAGAAGGATCTTCACGTTGATGAAAATATTGGTGTGAAAAAGCAATTTGAAGATGACAATATATAATCTCAATGTGGTTCACATGTTCCTATCATTTTAGATCGTTCTAAGAGAATTGATATACGAAATATTCCAAATGAATCTTATATTCTTCCGTCTTGTACAATTTGTAAACATTGTGGTGCAAAAAATTTTTACAAAGTAAGGGTTTTTGTTGTTGTGATGGAAAGGTTAAATTATAGCTGAACAGTATTCCCCCTTAATTGTATGAGGTATTTACTTCTACTTCATGTGAAGCGATTGCTTTTAAAAAAGTTGCTCGTACTTACAACAATCATTTTGCATTCACTTCATTTGGTGTTATATATAATAAAAATTTGTGCAAAAATAATAGAGGCGTATATATGTTCAAAGTTCAGGGACAGGTATACCATTTTATAAATCCACTTCTACCAACTGATGAAAATCTTATATATTTGCAGTTATACTTTTACGATACTTATAATGAAATTAGTAATAGACTACAAATTTCAGATAGGTTAAGTGAATCAACTTTGAAAAAATTAATAGATATCTTAAAGATAAATCCATATTGTCGTTTCTTTCGATCATTAAGTCAAGTTTCTGATTTTAATTCATGTTGTATCGTACTGAGGTTTGATCTGGGTCTCGACCAGAGAGTATATAACATGTCATCATGTGAACAAGTGGCTGCAGTGTGGGTTGATGATGATCCATCTGCAAGCATAAAGACTCGTGATATATTAATTTATGGACATTCCAATACTGCACATAGAGTAAATTACTATTATGGTTGTTATGATCCACTTCAATATCCATTAATATTTACCGATGGAGAACCTAGATAGCATGAAGGTATCGAAAAGGTAAATTTAAATACTTCAATAGTCCATGAAGATTTCATACAAATCAATCACATTGATTCGGCTGAACAACTTATAGAGATAGACGATCGTGGTAAGTTTCATTACCATTGAAAATTTTTAATATTTTTAGAGTGCATAAATGTATTGTCATTTCTAGATCTATCTTTATGACTTTAATTTTTTTTTGCCTTTCAACTATGAAGAGAGATAAGAAACGAATTACTATATCATGCCATGAATATTATTGCTACAAACTTCAAGTCAGACTTTCAGAGAAGTCTGTACTGCTTCATACAGGCAGACTTCTACAATAATATATAGTGGATATGTATGTTAAGATTGAAACTGCGAGATTAGATTATTTTCGTAACTTTACCAAGGAATTTTAGATAGTATACAAAATTGTGAGAATAGAGGCTATAAATCAATTGTGTTGTCTACAGGGTTTATTGGGGATCCTAGAAATTTAACTAAAAGATATATGGATGCAATGTGTTTAGTTCAAAGATATGAAAAACCTAATGTATTTTTAACAATGACATGCAATCCAAATTGGCCTGAAATTAAACAAGAATTGAGGCACAATGATAGTATACAAAATAAGCCAGATTCGTTAGCCCGAATATTTCGAGCAAAACTTGAAGAACTAAAAATAGATTTAATAAAGAGAGAAATTCTAGAGCCTATAGTTGCCTATGTGTATATAATTGAATTCCAAAAAAGAGGTCTATCTCATGTTCATTTGCTCCTGATATTTAAAACGAATTTTAAAATTACTAATTCTACGCAAGTTGACGAAATTGTTTCTTATGAAATACCAGATTCAAAGAGAAATCCCCACATGCATGCTACTGTGGTTAAACATATGATGCATGGTCCTTGTAGACAATTAAATCCTACAAATATGTGCATGAAAAATAACCGTACTTGTAAAAACAAGTATCCAAGAGAATATATTTTGCATACTTCATTAGGTAGTGATTCATATCCACTTTATAAGCGTCGTGACGATGGTGTTACTGTTAAGGTCAGAGGGTCTGTACTAGACAATAGATGGGTTGTACTATATAATCCTTATATTTTAGCTAAGTATGATTGTCACATTAATGTTGAAATATGTTCTTCAGTTAAAGCAGTCAAATATTTATACAAATATGTATACAAAGGACATGATCGTGTTAATTTTACGATGAATAAAGAAACTAATGAGCATTATGTTGATGAGATTTCGAATTGTCAAATCGCTAGATGGATATCTGCACCGGAAGTTATATGGAGAATTTTTAGTTTTCATTTATTCGACATATCTCATTCTGTAGTTTCTTTGCAGTTACATATTGAAAATGCTCAGTTGATTACATATAATGAAACAGATGATCTATCAGAAATTATAAATAAAGACTCCATTCAACGAACAATGTTAACTGAATTTTTTAGAATAAATATTTCAAATGAAAAGGTACGAACTTTACTTTATAAGGATTTTCCTATATACTTTGTATGGAATACATATTTTCGAGTTTGAAATCCTAGAAAGAAGCAAAATGTTATTGGTAGAATAGTTGTTGTTAATCAATCTGAGGGCGAGAGATACTTTATAAGAGTTTTATTGAATCATGTTAAAGGGCCTTAGTCTTTTCAAGATTTAAAAATAGTTAATAACATTGTTGTGCCTACTTATCGCGAAGCTGCATTTTTACATGGTCTCATATGTGGAAATAATTATTGTAAAATGTGTTTAAATGAGGCGATCACCTATGAAATGCCTATATCATTGCGTCGCCTCTTTGCTAATGTGTTAATTTTTTGCAACCCTGTAAATCCTAGGAATTTATGGGCTAAATTTAAAGTGTACATGATAGAAGATTTTTTACATGCAAGCATGACAATATGTGATGCCAAGATTAGGGCTTTGAGATGCATAAATTCATTTTTGAAAGTTTTTGGTACAAACATAAATGATTTTGGTCCGGTAGATTTTGACGTAATTGTGAATGATGCAGATGTGTTAGCAAACATGATTTTAGAAGAGACTACAAATATTATAGAGAATTTAAATAAGGAATAACAATCTGCCTATGATGTTATTTTAGACTGTGTTGTAAATAATAAAAATGGAGTTTTTTTATTGATGGTCCAGGAGGTACTGGAAAAACTTTTCTGTACAAGGCATTACTTGCTGCAGTACGATCTCGACAACTTATTGCATTAGCAACAGCGTCATCGGGAGTGGCTGCTTCTTTATTGTCGGCTGGGAGAACTGGTCATTCGCGTTTTAAAATCTCACTTTAAGCAAGTTCTAATATGCGATGTTCAGTAAATAAGCAATCATCACTTGGTCAACTTTTACAAATGACAAAGCTAATTGTGTGGGATAAAGCACCGATCATTAATAGATGTACTTTTGAAGCCTTGGATAAAATATTAAAAGATATTACTGAATGTGAATTGCCATTTGGTGGAAAGGTTGTTGTGTTCGGAGGAGATTTTCGACAAGTATTGCCAGTAGTACAAAGAGGAACAAAAGATGATATCATGAAGACCAGTTTAGTTTTTTTTCAGATTTATGGTAATATTTAATACAACTACCATTGACTGAGAATATGAGAGCTAAATTAGATCATTTGTTCTGTGAATATTTACTTAGAATTGGAAATGGAATATAAAAGAACATACATGTCACATGATTAAGCTTCCTTCAGATATAATAATAGATTTTGAGAGTGAATTTGAATCATTGAAAAAACTAATTGCTATTGTGTTTCCTAATTTTCGCACATATGATGACAATTTGAATACTATGATGAACAGAGTTATTTTGACTCCAAAAAATGAACATGTAGATGTAATAAATAATATGTTAGTTAAAAAAATTTCAGGAGAGATATTTACATATTTTAGTTTTGATGAAGTAATTGATAAAATAGAATGATTTATTCATGGGGATTTTTTGAATAATCTAACTCCAAATGGTATCTCTCCACATGAACTTGTACTAAAAAGAAACTGTCATGTTATGTTGCTTAGAAACATTAATCCTTCAGAAGGTTTGTGTAATGGGACTAGATTTATTTGTCGAGAATTTAAACGAAATGTTATTTTAGCTGAAATTGGAATATGTGAATATCGTGGAAAACAAGTATTTTTATCTAGAATTCCATTTATTCCACATGAAGGAGATAAGTATTCAGTACCATTTAAGAGAACTCAATTTTCCATTCGTCCTTATTTTGCAATGATCATTAACAAAGCTCAAGGTCAAACTTTAGATTTTGTTGGACTATATTTGCCTGAACCTGTTTTCTCGCATGGTCAATTATATTTCGATTTATCGAGAGCAAGAACAAGAGAAAACATAAAAATTCTAATAAAGCCAATGGATGAAATAAAATCACACAATTGTTGCACAAAAAATGTAGTCTACCTTAAAATTTTGAATTTGATACATACTACTTAAGAAGTCTATAATTACAAGTTTTGCTTAATTGGACTGCCAATCTATTGTTAGCCTAAAAGAGGATATTTTCTCTGCTAATCCATCTTGTGTCAAGGAGAATAACATTGAGCTATACAAGATTAGTTATTTTTACATGTTATTATGCATTTCAATTATATTTTACTTGTTAGTACGAAACATGGTGCATATAAAAGGGTCAGATCATTATCTTTAAACATATCCTTCATAATATTCTATGTTCAACATATCTTTATTTATTTGGGTCACTGATAAGATACGAAAAGAAAGGATAAAAAACATAAGTTTATTACATAATATTTCAATCAGTATATTCTGATTATCTACTACAATTAGGACTTACGGGGATGAAGAAAGTATTCGTTATTATAGATATCTATCGCAATCTTTCGTCTATATATGCTCATCCTATCCGACGAAACTGATTCAATTGGATATCCCAAAACAAAACATTCTATATATTTGAGCACGAAAATTCCACAATTAGACCTGTGAAAGAAATACTTTAGTGTTAGAATAAATGACTAAGTTTAGGAAATTAAATATTCTGCTAAAAAAACAAGCCACTTAAATTCTTACGCATTTTTTGCACAGTTTAGGTAAAGTATAATCTCCTCTTCCATTTGTTTATTCCTGTGTTTCCTTATATCTCCTCTAGAAGATAAAGTTGTTTTCAATAGTGTTTCTACCACAGTCAATGAAGTTTTTGCATGTGCTTTTACTTGATCCGGTGTGTGGACGTTATTGCTGCAATCATATATTTGGAATTTCCATTCAGAAATATTGACAACGAAAAGGTACCAGCTATTGTCCGGATATGAGCACGGAATTAATATATACTTGCATGTCCTCCAATGACGATCAAATATAGGTGCTTTGTCATTCATATAACTTTGCATAAGAGTTTCATCTGCTTACCTCTCGTGGTTCCCATTCCTGTGTCAGTATGTCATATCATTTGACGAGCACATTCTGCTTCAAATTTGAAATCCATAATTGCATATTCTTTGAAACAAGGGGACAATCATCATTCATGAGTCGACTCAATAGTCTGTGCCAGTATGTCATATCATTTGACTAGCACATTCTGCTTCAAATTTGAAATCCATAATTGCATATTCTTTGAAACAAGCGGACAACCATCATTCATGAGCCGCCTCAATAGTTTTAACTCTATCTCAATATTCTGATGAAATAAATAGATATAAATTAGATTATATATATCGACTATGAAATAAAATCTATTGTAATTCATAGACTTTACTTACAGCAATATTTATGTCCTGTGTTTGATCCATTAGAATTTTCAACATATCTTTTCCAAAGACATTGTTACTGCCATCGTCCAAGTATGCATTGTATGACATAATTTTAATTAATTCCAAATAAATCAAAAGAGAACTTGAAGATTTGAGCTAATACAAGTAAAATTATATTTATTACCCAAATTGATTCTCCGCTATAAAATTTCTAATTTTTATGTATCTTTGCATAGGATAGTCTTCTAGAGGACGATCTGAAGATGGTGAAGACTGTATTTGTTTCCCCTTATTTTTCTTCTCTTTTATCAACTTTTTAGAGCTCTCAATTTGTTCAGCTGTTGATATCTCATTTGGTTTATCGCAAGGAACAAAACTTGTATCGAGAGAGACATCTTGTCGCATGGAACCTATGATGGCTTCCATATTTGATTTCCATTCAGATAATGTGTTCAGTGTTTCCTGATTTTGTTCATCGACATAGGATCTCATTGAACTTAAAATGGCATCAATATAAGATTGCATACCCTGATATCTATCTTTCTGCCACTTCTATTGCTGTTCGAAAAATTGCCTTTGGTTGTCAAGAATTATCTGATAATGATGTTGCATGGAATCTTCTTGCCATTTTTTTTGCTCCTCAAATAACTGTTTTTGGTTTTCAAGAACCGCATGGTGGTGAGCTCTTGATTCATCAGCAAAAGCTGCCTTCAAGTTGCTATATACATCAGACACGTCTGATGCTATGTGTTACCTGTAGATACCCAACAATTCTTCCATTTTATCTTCACTTAAGGAGTTGGAGCCACTGGGAACAGAGCTAGACCCAAATACAGGTGAAGATGTAGAAGTATCGAGAATCGTCGTTTCTTGCACATGTATATTGTTTGGATTTTGTTCTGCTGCATTATCCAATACTCCATTTACAATCCCATCTAATCTGCTATATCCATTATCCACTGACAATGAAAGAATTCCATACCAAAGACTTTGTAATTATTCTTCATTAGACTGTAGCATAGCAATCACTTGAATCTGTAATCAAAATGAAATAGCAAAATCGTTTATTTTGAGTTTAATTTTATTTTTAAAATAATTAAATGTGAGAGTAATTGTACATTCACAAAAACATATATGACGAGTAGACAAAAAAAGCTTTATCTCTTTTTCAGTTACAAATTGGTTGGGTTTCCACTTGTATATTCTTGGACACTGTGGTTTTTTATGTCTACGATGTTCAAAATTCTTTTCGATATTTGGAAATGCTTCATATAACCAATACTGCAAAATAATAAAAAATAAACATTAGATGTATAAAAAAAAATTTTGGGAATATATTGTACATAATAAGTCAATACAAGAATAGGAACTAATTACCTGGAATGCAAATGGATACCCATGTAACGCATACTTGCATTCTGTTTGTTCATTCCATTGCAACCTTTGTATTCTTTCAGATTGTGATGCTTTCAATGAATATAACAAGATCAAATATACTTTGCGACCCCATGGATATGCAAGGAACTCATCCAGATGCTCAACCATACCAAGAGTTTTATAATCAATTTGTCTTAAATGGGTGTTAACACACATTCGATCAACATGACTAAACCAAGTTTCAATTTATCTTTTTCATGTTCGCACACATGAAATGCTTCATAAAGCACCTTCATACTAATTCGATATGTACCATTAAAGTATTGATTTCTAAGACGATCATTTGTATCATTAATGTCTATGGATGGTTCATGGCAAGGTAATCCAGTAATAAGACAAAATTCTTGCATACCAAATCTGGCTACATGATCGTCTAACCTTACCCAAATTTCATCATTTTTCCCACAATTCACAAGCCTCAATATAAATTCATGCACCAACCTACAACTAAATTGTACATTTTTAGAAAGTTTCATAAAGAAATCCATAAAAATTACTACACATCAACGAAAATTGCTAATTCGAATCTAAAAATTGTACAAAGTCTTTAAGATATTCGAAATTTGGATACTGGACAATTGTGGCAAAAAACTATTGATCCGGAGAAATTATGTATTCTAGAGATATCTGCATAAATTATTCCAAAAATCACATCTTATTTATGAACGAATCTAAAAATTAAAAATAGAGAAACATTTTTTAAGAGTTCCAAATAAACATTATATCTTCATAACCTATACATGCATAAATATTTTAAAATCGATAATAAAATATCTTATGTTCGTGTCTAGTCAATTCATGACATCAAAATTATGCCTCGCCTTAGCCTCGCCTCCATGATTATGGAGACTTGGCCTCCATAAGCCTCCATAATCACGGAGGTCTTGACCTCTATAATCACGGAGGCCAACTTAGCCTCCATAATCACGGAGGTCTTGACCTCTATAATCACGGAGGCAAGGCCTCCGTGATTATGGAGGCAGGCCTCCATCATACGGAGGCCATAACCTCCGTAATAATAGAGACCCATTAAAGCTTGTGTATCTATAATCACGGAGTTCTTATGGGTAAAATTGTTGCCCATACACAGATTTGTACAGATATATGCAAGTTTCTTCGATTGTAAATTTTTAAGTAAAACTGTAATTCTTTTCGGCCAATTTCAGAGCTTCTCCAGTTTAAATCTGCAGGGAGTTTTTTTTTTTGAAAATGTAGAGATTTTTGGGACTAAAAGTATAATAAATGAGCATAAACCAACCACAAGATAAAATGCTGTCACATATGAGCTGTATACTATTGTTGTTTTATGCATTTGGTCAACAATCAATAAAGTATTTTTGTTGTGTTATGAAATACAAACTACTCACACCTTTTATAGAATCTCAAATATACGTCTTTGTTTGAATTCTTTAATTTCATACACAAAATCATACATCAACATATTCACGTGTATTTAGATATTTATTACAATTCAATTTATTTAAGCTAAATAAATAACTGAATCAAAATTTCCTTCCATTACAATGAAGGTTTGTAGCATGAATACTTTTTCCCCGATGAATACAACTTAATTTACTTCAGAGCAATTCTTGTACCATGTTTAAACCTTTGCCAGCCCATGTCTATGTTCAGTCATTATAAATCAATAGAGTATGGGTATCATAAGATTTTACCGTGTAAATCTTAATCTTTTTCCTTTTTTAATCCAAATAAATCAATAGAGTATGGGTATGATAAGATTTTACCATATAAATCTTGATCTTTTTCCCTTTTTAATCCAAAATTTGACATCCTTTTATTATATTTATAATAGGGAGAACCAATAAAATATAGTTTTACGTATGCTCTAAGTGTAAATCCTTGAACTCACGTTTTATTTATGTACTATCAATAAATGAATATTACAAGTAATCTTCATATCTCATGCAGACAAAACTTATGATAGTATATGGCTAATAATAAGATTTTACTTAGTACATACTTGTATTACTTTTTATAAAAAAATAAAATTAAGAATTGAAGATAAAATACGGGAAACTAAATATGATATAGTTTTACACGTCTATATATATCTTCTTTTATTTGTCAATTGGATATCTCAAAATCGTTTGCCATAGAAATCTTCCTTTTGTGTGTATTTTGCCTTTATTATTCTGTTACGAAATTGCCACCACGGAAGAACAATATCAACTTCTACCAGAAGCTATTTCCAACAATCAAAAGTAGAAAGCTAAAGTGATTATAGTTGAAAAACAATTACCAAAGCTTTCAAGATAAGGCAATGGAAGGTACCAACATTTGATGTTAATGGATACTCAGGTAACTCTTCTTCATACATTTTTTCTTCATTTCTTTTTGTTTTTTGTTTTGTGTTTTTTCTTAATCTAAGATCACGTATATTACAGTTATTTATATGGTTCCTCATGATTTTTCAGGGTAATACTATTCAGGCAAGCTTATATGATTCCAATATCACTGCTTTTGAGGATCAACTTGTTCTGGGAAAAACTTATACTATTTCGAAAGCTTACGTGAAGAACAATATGACAAACTACAGATATTCGATTGGCTCTCTACAATGGACAATATCTGGAGAAACTCGTATTGAAGAATTGAATGAAGATAATCTAGAGTTTGTATTTTCAACATATCAACTGACACAACTTCATGAACTCGAACAATACATGGATACAGATACTGATTTAAGTAAGACAAAATTTCATAGATATTAAATAATCATATACTAATTCTACAGAAATATAGTTTCTTTCAAATTCGTACTGCTTATGTTAAAAAAAAAATTTGATGGCTTATTTCAAATTTGCAGATATACTTGCAGTTGCAGTTGATATGACACCCAAACAATTGATTCAATCCAAAGATGGCAACCAAACTTGATTGCAAGATATCATACTTTTAGACATGAATTTCAAAACAATGGTGCTTATGCTTTGGGATTCATTTGTTGACAGAGAATGCTTACTGATAGCAAACATTATTGATAAAAGGCCAGTCACCTTCGCAACCCGTCTAAAGGTTACATCGTTCTTTGGTATGTTCTATTGTATTATTTAAACTTCTCTTAAGGTATATATTACATCATTTACACATTCGCCATATTGATATTATATAGGTTTAAAATTGTCCACGAAAGTCCGTTCCACTTTCTTCATAAATACGCCTTTCAACGCAGTAAAACAAATGACAGAATGATATGTAAAAAGTGCTATATTTTATTATTCTTTTTTTTCTTCCTCTCGATTATTTTTCCACACATTACTATTAGAGTTACTAATTATCTTCATGTCTTTTGATTAGGGTAAGAACAAATTCCATTAAAATAGATGATTTTGTATTCAAAAAATCATACATGGACAAAAGCCCCACGAATCTTTCTCCACCTGTACGAAGTAAATTCACTCCTATTCAAAATCTTCAGGGACGCCTTCTAGCGGTAATATTAGGGTTACGTATGCTATTCAATCTGTATTTATTTCCTAATATAAAGATATTTATTACAAGATACACTCAATCGAATTATTTATTTTTTCTTGTAATTTCTCTAAGTATATCCATACTGTAACAGCAAAAGTTTTATTGGATAAACGGCACAGCAACAACAGATAAAATTGATAGCAAATCTTGGCACATGGCCTGCAACAACTGTTTTAGATGATCGAATGTTGATTTTGGAGAAACATATCTTTGTATTTTTTGCAAAAATCCCAATTCCAAAGCTATACCTCTGTAAAATACACTAACAATTAATTACTTTTCATTTTTTACACCTTTCTACTTTTCTTTATTGCTCTTGCATCTATTAATACTAATTTCTTTTTCACTTTAGGGTTAGAGCATATGTGCAGCTTTCAGATGTCACGGGATCAATTAGTGCAAATGCAATTGGTGAACCAGCTGAGAAACTATTATTTACAATTTCAGAGTCTTTGATGGAGGAAACCAAATTTGTAAGAAATCGAACTTGTTTCAAACATTTTGCCATTCAGTACATATTTTAGTAAAATAATATTAATACAATTTAAAATTAAAACAGGATTCAAAGACAAATTTCGAAGCAACCATTAAAAAAATGCAGGATACTGAACGAGCTTTCTACTTGAAAGCATTGCAAAATGAACCTAATTCATCAAGTTACAGATTTGATATCATCTCTGTAATAGACTTTGACCATCCAAGTCCAGGACAAGAAATTCAAGCAAATATTGATCATGCAAGTCTTGAACCAAAAATCCAAACAAACGTTGACAGTCAAGTTGTGGTTACAACAGTTGGAAAAAATGTTGGGAAAAACGTTAGTACAGACTATCAAGAAGATTGGTCACCTCCAGCGAAAAAAGCCCTTTTCAAATCTTCCAATGAGAGTTCCAGCTCAGAAATGACTTGTGATGAAAACATATGTTCAGACTCAAATCCACTTGCTCAAAAAGAAAAACTAGAGTAAATGGTGTCGAAATATTTTCCGTAAAACCAATATTTTGACAAGAGTGCTGTGTGGTTTTGTAAATTTTTTGTTATTTCGATTTGTGAAATTTGTCTTCATTGTAAATTTGATCTTGAAATTCTATTTTGTTAAGTATGTATAATTTCCTGATAAAAAATTGCAAAACAAAAAAAGTAATGACAAATGATGTATATGTAATCCCTACATCATCCATCTCAAAACCATTCATTATTATTTTTATCTTGGCTATACTCTGTAATTAATGATGGTAATGAAGTTAATTTTTATTCTCTCTTATCTATCATTGATTGTAATACAAACACATGATTAATTACGATGAATGTACAAATTTACAAATCATAATCAAACACATCAATATGTATACTATTATCTCAATTATTCATTGGTTAGTTCCTTGCCAATAATTCCATCTTCCAATATATTTTCAAACATATTCAATACATACGCTAACAAAATCATAATTCATGCACAACTCGTGCATCGCACATAACATAGACTAGTATTCTTAATACAATAAATTTTTATTTTTATAATTCTTATAATGATTAATAATAATAAATAAATTTTTATATTTGTTAATGAATTTTATAATTTTCGTTTGTCTAACGTAATTATTTATTAATTTATGTATTTGTAAAATAAATAAAGAAATAAATTTTCAAATAAAAAAGAGAAGAAAATGATTAAATACTGATCATTTGGGATAAATTTTGATGTAACGATTAGAGATAATTTTTAATTTGATATATAATTTGACATAAAATAGTGTAAAATATATCTAAAATTTTGATGTAGAGTTAGGGATGGCTGAACTCACCAAACATTTACTTAGCCCTCGTTTGATATCCATTTTTTTTCAAAATGTATTTTTCTCTCTTTTTTTAACCACATATTTTATATTAAAATAATATTATACGTAAATAAAAAAAATTTCCTTATTTTTTAACCACACACTTTTCATTAAATTACTATTCTAAAATACATTTTCACCTAAAAATGACAATCAAACATCCCCTTATTTTCCATTAATTAGGGCCATAAGAAACTTGTGAAAAAAAAGGCCCGGCTTTCTTGGCAGTTAAAAAGCACTGCAAGTCTCATTTCAAACAATCCCAGAGAAACCATGGCCATGATGAATTCAAAGCTTATCTTGACTGCAATAGCACTGGCAGTACTCTCAGCAGCCATAGCTTTTCACTATGGAGAAATCGCTACAACTGTGTTTTTCCCGCCCACTATACCCGGGTCGGATGACTTGCTCCACTTGGCTGAACGGATTCACCTATCCGGAGCAGTGGGGCCGGAGAGTCTTGCATTTGATTCCAATGGAGAAGGTCCCTACACCGGTGTCGCTGATGGCCGGATTCTCAAGTGGAAAACCGGCGATGATTCTAATGTCTGGGTTGAATTTGCAGTCACTTCCTCACAAAGGTAAACCCATTAAATAACCTCGGATTTTACGCCCTGTTTGATAATTGTGATTGTATCTGGCGATGAAACTGAGGGAAAATACAAATTGGGTTTTTAAGTGAGTGTTATTAAGCTAAGTTAATAGAATAGGAGGTAAACTATCCAAATTTTCCCTCGATTACCAGGTTGCTTTAATATTGTTTCTGTACCAGGACTTCAACAAGTTTTGTTGTAGTCTCTACTCTGTTATGGTGAAAATATTCAAGGAGAAGTGGTAACTATAAATTTGTGCATTTGCTTTGCTTGTTTTTGATTTTCATCTTAATTCATTAGATTTGCACAATGTCATGAATATGGGAGGAGTAAACAAATGAAGCTTTGCAGATGAGAGAGCATATCTTTGCATTTATCATCTAAAAATTTCCATTTAATTTAGAGTAGCTTGCCTGGAGGTTTCTAATTGGGATTAATGTTGAGAGATTAAAAAAAGATGCATTTTTGGTGAAGCTTAATAAGAACGTTTGTTTCCAAACACGTTTGCACTCAATGTGTCTTTCTTACTTTGAAGTAGCAAAAAAAGATAATCATTTGGAAAGTAACTCTTGCTTCACTGGTAAGCTAAGTAACTTATGTATTTCAAACATTGAGCAATTGAACACATTATTTATTTAAATTTACTTATTCGCTTATAAGGAAAATTTTCCGGCTTAGCCAAATGTGCTCTTGGTAAAGAACCTTTAAGCACTTATGATATGTCTGAATTTGTTAAATATCTTGAGGCATCATGACAGTAGTAACATGCCAGAACAAAGAGATTTAGGAACAGCTAGAAGAGGAAAATTATTTTGTGAACTGGTGTAGGATTTAGTACGAACGGCTTCCAGTTTGTTCATATTGAAAAAAATCAAGTACAAAGGGACTTCTAGTTACAGGTGCCGAAGTTGAAACAGACATCTATTTCCGTATAAGCAAAATAGAAAGGTGGATGGCCAAGTTCATCTCAGGATACTCACATTATAGAGTTTAAAATCTCTGAGTCTATTACAATTAGAGGCACTACTGTTAAATTTAAATTTGGCGTAATTGATGTTGCTATCGTAGGAAGGAATGTTATCGTCCATTTGCTCCAGAAATGGAGCACATATGTGGAAGGCCATTGGGACTACGGTTTCACAAGAAAACTGGAGATCTTTATATTGCTGATGCTTACTTAGGCCTCCAAGTAGTGGGCCCAACTGGAGGATTGGCTACTCAACTATTAACAGAAGTTGATGGTCAGTCTCTTCACTTCACCAACGACATGGACATTGATGAGGAAAACGATGTTATCTACTTCACGGATAGCAGCATCAAATTTCATAGAAGGTACTTACCTTTTTTTACCAAGTTCCACCTACAAGACTATTGCTGAACGAAATTCTTATCTAATCTAAAGTAGTTTTTGGTTGATATATATCCTTTGATGAAAACAATATTTTAAATGGCTTCAAATGGGGAAAAAAATGGGTATCTCTAATACCTAGTACCATAGTGGATCTTTGTTTACGGTTCTTTTACCTGGAAGTAGAGAGTTCTTTTGCTTTTGAGAAGTAACAGAAATTTGAAGTCAATTTGCAGATGAAATAAATCAAAATGTGGAATTTTGTTCAAGAATGAATTCTTGTTGGATGTATCCATATCTTGTTCATCTTTCGGAACCCTTTCACACTTTGGATCTAATGAAATTGGATGAATTGAAGAAAAAGAAATAAAATCTTGTTTATCATACGGCCTACCCAATACAGCGTATAAAATATGTCCTGGACGTTCTATAAACTTAGATCTTGATCTAATTTCAATCAGTAAATCACTTCAGTTTCAGATATTTAACCCAAATGACTTGCAAAAAGGAAAATTAGCTCTTTACATTCTCAAACTAATTACTCTGATTTTCATGTTGTATCCAGGGAATTCATCCCATCTGTTTTAACCGTAGACAGGACTGGCAGGCTCATGAAATATGATATATCAAGCAAAAATGTGACAGTTTTACTACAAGGCCTTGCTTTTCCCAATGGTGTAGCCTTGAGCGACGATCATTCCTTCGCATTAGTATCTGAAACCACTACTTGTAGAATAATACGGTTTTGGCTTCAGGGCCCGAATGCTGGAAAACACGATACATTTGTGGAGGTACCAGGATTTCCTGACAACATTAGAAGAAATTCAGACGGTGATTATTGGGTCGCTCTGCATTCAAAGAGAGCACTCATCGCAAAATGGACACTTCACAATTCATTGTTGGGGAAAATGTTACTAAAGCTACCTCTGACCTTCCCGCAACTGCACTACTTGTTAGTTGGAGGTAAGCCCCATGCAACTGCTGTAAAACTAAGCAAGGAAGGAACAATTTTGCGGGTTCTTGAAGACATTGAAGGGAAAACACTGAGGTTCATAAGCGAAGTCGAGGAGAGAAATGGCAAGTTGTGGGTTGCTTCTGTGATGATGCCTTTTATAGGAATTTACAATTTGTAATCAAATAGCGAGTTAATTATTCCAATGGTCACTACACTTAAGTCCACGTCTTCGATTGCTTGCTGAAATTTAAAATATCGAGTTTTGATCACTGAATTTAGGTCTATATCTTCAATTGCTCACTAAAGTTTGAAATTTTGAGTTTTGACAACTGAACTTTAAAAATGTTGTACGTTACTCACTAGCATAACTTCCGTCTCAAACCTCTAACGGAATTGGTGATGTGGTTGACAGAATGTACATGTGATGCCTGCCCCTTCATGCTGTTAAACTTTGAGATGACTGAACTTTAGTCACTAAATTTTGAAAAATGTCTTCTATTGCTCACTGAACTTTGAGATAGTTGAATTTCGGCTACTGAACTTTAAAAATCGTCAAACTTTGGCCATTATACTTTGAAAAATGTCATCTATTGCTCACTATAAACTTGGATTTAACTACACATCTATACAATAAAATATTTTACACGTAAGCTCAAAAGACTTCAATTGGTATGCTTAAGAAATAAGCCAATTCGACGACTTTTTGTTCAATTTCTTGTTCCTTTCCGTGAAGGTCAATCTTTGCCTACTAGGTAAGAGGAGAGCGAGTTACAAATTCCGTCTCGATAGGACATAGGAATTGTCTTTATATGATTTCCAACGACATCATAAAAGTAGATTGGAAAGTATCCACCGAAATAATTTGTGGATACTCTATAAGTAAGATAACAAGTATGTTCTCTTAATTGAAAACTTGGCATCCAATTTTTTAACGACACATTTGCTAAAAATTTGTGTAAAATATTTTATTGTATGGATGTTTGGTTAAATCCAAGTTTATAGTGAGCAATAGAAGATATATATATATATATATATAGTCTGTCGATTTTTAAAGTTCAATGGCTAAAATTTGACTACCTCAAAATTCAGTGGGTAATATAAGACATTTTTCAAAGTTTAGTTGCCAAAATTCGACCATCTCAAAGTTTAACATGTGATGGGACGCCAAGTGTGCATTCTGTCAGCCACGTGACCAATTCTGTTAGAAATTTGAGACGAAAGTTATCCTAATGAGTAATGTCCAATATTTTTCAATATTCAATAGCCATAATTCGATATTTTAAACTTTAGTGAGCAATCAAAGATATGAACCTAAGTTCAGTAACCAAAATTCTATATTTTAAATTTCAGTGAGCAATTGAAGACATGGACCTAAATTCAATGACCATTGGAACAATTAACTCTCAAATAGCAAACTCTGTAACGATGCAAACCTCATGTCCAAATCATTATATCATACATACGATCCCCTTTAGGAAAGCCTTTGTCAACCTTACATCTCAAGAATTTATATTGTGTCCTCCCATTGGTGTTGGTATTTAATTTAAGTGTCTCATAAGGTAGAGATCTTGAATTTGAAACGTGATAGAAATTTGTAAAGGTTAAGATGAGCAAACACTTACGAAAAGACATGTATGATAACGGCTTGGGCATGAGGCTTGAGATCGTTACAAACTTTTAGTGTGGTTTAAATTTCAAATTTTTGAGATAATCCGAGAGTTGTATAGGGGTGTGAATAATCAATTTTGTGTTAGACATGTTCATCTAATTTTGATCGACTAAAAAAAGTAATTTAAAAGGTGTGTATTTCATATAAATAAATTACGTTGATCAACGCGAGCTTTTTATACTGATGATTCAATGCTCTTCAAATACATATATATTGACAGATGACAATCTAGAGAAACAAATCCAAACACACATTACTGATCCTCATCTAGATAGAGAGAGCTGGTACACCACTAATATATTATAAACAATTTAGATTCTTCCGGCCAAAAGAAAATTTACCTACGAATTATTTACTCGTTCTTGAATCTTTTTTGTTTCTACACTCTGTCATAATCTTAGAAGAATTATTCTGATGGTACAAGTAGGGTCGATAACGTACTCACATAAGGGGTTTTGATTTTTTTATTCAACGTGGGCCCTCTCTCATGTGCGTGATTGTTAACCGAAATTGTCAACCTCGATTTTACATATAATATAATTGATCTTAGAATGGGAAATGTGATTTGTACACTCTAAAGTGTACATCATAGTTAACACTTGCTTAGTTGTAAAAAAATAATTGAAGAAAAAGCTATTTTATTTTATTTTATCTTTTTAAACCGTCGAGCTTGATGTATGCCTTGCATGATTGTCGTAGAATAGACAAATATTGTCAGATTGCATTCCCCACTTGTACGTTCCTGGTTAGATGCTATATATATACTTGTACCATTCTGGATCGAATTAGACATCAAGTAATACAAATTATTGGTTTCAATGTTGGTGGCTGGTGAGAGAGGTTTACGTGGGACACATTATTTTAAACTCTTTTGAACCATTATATGAATGAATGGATCGGAATCTTGTCATCTATCATATACTTACAGATTATGATTTTTTGTGGGTCGCATTATTTAATGAGCTGTTGACGTAAACTGAACATGATTCTGAAAGAAGAATGAACTGTAAATTTATCTATTAATTTCCTTTAAAAACGAGTTTACTTTTCTACCCAAAACTAAAAATATAGAGGCTAGAAGTCTCATTTGATGTTTTTATAGCTATAATTGTTCATGTTGTTACCGATGTGAGTGAGGGGGTCGGGCCCTACACATTTATTGGTGAGGGGCCTCAATCCCTATGTGAGTAGCAAGTAATTATGAGTGTCAAACTCCGGGTACCTATAGCAAACTTCCTATCCTCTTACCTAACATATATATACATACAAATCTATGTGTACGAGTGTGTGAAAATTTAACTCCCATATTAAGATGAAAATTTAATCCTAACTGTTTATGATATACGTTTGCATACACACATATATACATACGATATATAGATACATACATATATACGTCACTTATAGATTTAAGGGGTGGAGATAAAGACAAGGCTGTCCAAGCTCATTTATTTTATTTATATGTATTAGTCGAGTGCAAAAAAGAAAAATTGTACCTTTCCTAACATCGTCTTTACTTATATATACACACACACTGCACGCGTCAATGAATTTCTTCTTTGATCTTATGTGGTTACAAAATTTCAAGAATAGACAATACGACCACTCCACTTGTATCCCAAGCCAAAGCAATGAGCATAAAATTCCTTTTATTTTCATTTTCAACTCTTCTTCTAGGAACCCTATTTTCTTTTGATCATGCCAAAAATCAACCATTCAAGAACGAGACCTTGTTAGGAAATCTTGGATTTCAACACAGTCAAGTAATACCAATCCCGGATGCGGTTGGGCCGGAGAGCTTTGAGTTTGACATGAATGGTGATGGGCCTTACACCGGGGTGTCCGATGGCCGGATTATAAAGTGGAGGGGAAATGAAAGTCGTTGGATTGATTTCGCTGTGACGTCCCCAAAGAGGTTAGCATTTCTTCTTGTTCATTATGACATGAAATTCATGTCCACACGCATGAGTTTATGAACAACCATGAAAACATGTGCTTTTCATGGGACAAATTCATCTTGTGTGCATGAACATGTATACATACACAATACATACACAAAGAGGAGAAGATTCAACAAGAATGAAATATGTATGGTAATAATTATCCTTTTAAAAAGAAATCAAAATTTTAAATGATAAAATTGATTTATATGTTTCGTAGTTATACCAACTCTTTGAAAGCAAAGTATATAAATCTTGTATCATATTTTTTCCATATATAATTTGCTTGTGGGCAGGGGCGGGCCCAGATAGTTCGACCAGTGAGGTAAAAAAAAAAATAAAATTCGAACAACGTATCATAAACAAAAAGGAAAAATTGGTTGTTTGCTGTTCATATTCAGTGTTTGCACTTTGGGAAGAAATCGGTGGATTATATGATATATCGACGGACTAAATAATGGATATGGACCATGTGATATAGATATAGATTTAGGATTTGGACTTTTTGGAATAGAAAATTAAGTTTTCAAAAAAAAAATAAACATTGTGAGATCATTTGACCCCATGTGGGTCCGCCCCTGTTTGTGGGCCAACTATGACGTTAGATTAGTACATGTTCCCAAAAAAAAAAATGATAATAAGTAAAATAAAATAATAATAATAATTCCTTTCATCCCTTATCCATGACAGAGATTGAATTTTCACAAATGAAGGGGAAATTTATTTATTTATTTATTTTGAAGAGTGACTTCTTGTGGGTACAAAGGATAGGTTTAGATGCTAGATCAGATAACTAAGAATTTTGATAATTTGTCAATTCATAGGAGATACGATCTCCTTGAATTTCCAAGCGTAGGTTTAACACGGTTCGTTTTCTGATTGAACAATTCACCATTAAAAAAAAACAAATATAGTTTGCTTCATAAGCCGACTATATATCCTATTCATTGATGTCGCAGATGAGACCACATAAATATCAATTTCTTGACCCTCATACCCACAAATACACGTCATCGTGTTCTCAAATCAACTTCTCATTTCTTTCTATTTGTAGATAACTTGCTCTTCCTATCCATTTGACTACGTTCGTCTTTTTGTTTTTAATGCATAGGGATGGTTGTGAACGAAAACATGATCATTCTACAACCGAGCACATCTGTGGAAGACCATTGGGCCTACGTTTCAATGAAAAAACGGGTCATCTGTACATTGCGGATGCTTATATGGGCCTACTTGTTGTAGGCCCAAATGGTGGCCTGTCTACTCAACTAAATGGGCCTGGGCTTGATTTGGGCTTCACAAATTCTCTGGATATTGATCAGAGCACAGGAGTCGTTTATTTTACTGACAGCAGTGGACGGTATCAAAGAAGGTTAGATTATTTTCCATTTTACTGGACCCGTTTTATTTATTTGTGAGAGTTTGAGGACCGGAACTGCAAAATCCCAAATTAATAATCATATCTTAACTAAATTAAATCATTTTATAAAAAAATTAATTCTCAAGCAAGAATTTCAATTCCCAAACTAAAAAATGGATCTTGGATTTTGCAGGAATTTTATTTCAGTTATTCTTAGTGGTGACAGCACTGGAAGACTAATGAAATATGATCCAAGAAATAATAAAACCACTGTTATTCTGAATAATCTGAAGTTCCCAAATGGAATTGCATTAAGCAGAAATGGGGATTTTCTTATTCTTGCAGAGACTACCACTTGCAAATTACTCAAATTTTGGCTTCAAACCCAAAAAGCTGGAATCCTTGAAGAAATTGCAACACTCCCTGGATTCCCAGATAATATAAAAAGAAATGGGAATGGGGAATTCTGGATTGGAATTAATTCAAGAAAAGGGAAATTCTTGGATTGGATTCTTTCCAGTTCTTGGATTGGCAGTAATTTGATTAAACTTCCTTTGGATATTACTAAATGGCACACATATTTGGCTTATTTGAGTGGGAGCACTGGTATGGGAATTAAATTGAATGAGGATGGGAATATAGAAAAGATATTGGATTCCACGAAATGGCAATTTGTTAGTGAAGTTAAGGAAGAAAATGGAAATCTGTGGATCGGTTCGGTTAAAATGCCTTTTGGTATAAAACAAAATATTTCTGTTTGAGAATTTTGTAAATTTATTTACGACAGATGAAACTAGAGAAATATGATATATGTATGTATGTATAATGAGAATGTTTTTAGTAACTTTGTTGATTTTTCATATCCATTAGATAAAATTAATAAATGTGTCTCATATTCACATATTTAATTGACCTTATTATTCTCTTCATTCGTTTTTTGACGAAACGGATGTAGAGACCGAAAATGATTATATTTTTTCTAAAAAAGAATTGAAATCTCAAATAAGTGAATTTTAGTTATATACTTCTAGTTTTTTCTAAAAAAAAAATTGAAATCTCAAATAAGTAAATTTTAGTTATATACTTATAGTCCAAAACTAAAGTAATTCTTAGTTGAAATCCACAAAAATTCTCAAATATTTTCATAAAGTTTCCTCAGTGTTTCCAAATTTTACTAAAAATTAAGAAAAATAGAGGAAACTTTTTTGGCCTTTTTGAAATATTTTCTGTTTTCAAGGAGTTTGAATTTTCTCAAAGTATACGCCAATTCGTCAGTCCGTTTGAATGTGTAAAGGAGCTAGCTAAAATAGATCATTAATGGGTTCGAAAAGAGGATTATCCTCAATGACTAATATATATTTCTAAATTTGGTTCGAATTAAACAGACTATCGATTTATTGCATTTTATTGCTTTATTCAAGCGGGATATAATTAGGTTAATATTTTACTCAAATCACACGGCACTAGTGCAATAGAACTTCTTAAAAGTGTTTCAATTACTTAAAAGGATGTGTAAAGGAGATCACTAAAATAGGAGATCATTAATGGGTTCGAACGTAAGATTTTCCTCAAAGACTAATATATATTTCTAAATTTGATTTGAATTAAACAGACTATCGATTTATTGCATTTTACTCCTTTATTCTAGCGGGATATAACTAGTTTAATATTTTATTTAAATCACACGGCACTAGTGTGAGAGAGCTTCTTAAAAGTCTTTCAGTTACTTAGGTCATTCACTATAATAAATTATTGTTAATTATGAATCAATCATATTTTGGTCCTCTATTCGAGCTTTAAATCAATTTTGGTTTGTGCTTTTTCTCTTGTTCGTCAAGATTTCGAGCAGTTCTTTCGACTCTCACCTAAGGATGTCAACGTGTCGAGCCGTGCCGGCTCGTGAGTCGAATTCGAGGCTCAGGTAAAATGATCAAGTTTTTTTCCGGAGCCGAGCTTTTGTTCGACCAAAAAAATTAGGCTCAGCCAAGCTCGATTTTGGCATTATTATTATTTTTTTAATATAAAGAAGGTAGTCTCTGCTTCCTTAAAATTAAGGCAGCAGATTGATGCCATGTTTGGCAGGCAGCAGCACGCTGCTTTTAAAATATTTATTTATTTATTTTTAAGTATAGGCTCGTGAATTGGAGCCGAAGACCCACATGGGCCGGCTCAAGCTTTGCCCCTTGGCTCGAGCCTCGGGTCGAGCGGGTTCGAATTTTTTTCGTGCCAAGTCATGAGCGGTCCGAATCGACGAGCCAGATTGCCATCCCTACTCTCGCCTAATCTTCCAACATGCATGAATCTTAAACTTTCTTTTCCATGCATTGCATCCAGTTGGATTTCTCCATAGTATTGGAGTTGGATTTGATCACTTTTTAAGTGTTTGAGTCCAATATAGACACGTAAATAATAAAATTAAGAGTAATTAAGATATGATATTGACACTAAGTAATAGAATTTATATAATTTTTGGAGTAATTAAGATATGATATTGACACTAAGTAATAGAATTTATATAATTTTTGATATATATATATATAATTCTTGGTGTACATTATGGACAACATAATGGTGTCCACGCATTATGGACATGGTGTGCGCCCCTATTCGTGTGCATTATGAACACATAATGTATATAGAGCAAATCCCTATATATATATATATATATATGAAGGAATTGTGTGAATTTTGCTAAATGGTCGCTTGAAAATTCATTTAATCACTTTAGACATAATTATTCGATTCAATTTTCTATATTTCTTGAAAGCTTAAAATACAATTAGTTTTTTCATTCAATCTTTTCCCTCCACATCATATTATGTAATCCATCATGTATACTTTTTATGTACAAGTAGCAAAATTTTTCTTGAAAATTTGATTCAACAAGACTAAAAGAAAAAGGAAAAAGACCGTATTCTAATATTCTTGATCAATTGCCATTGCTATCGCCACCTTCACCACCTCGAACCCATTTCTCCCGCGAAACCGGGCCAGACCTTGGTTTCGAGGGAGAAATGGGCGAGGACAACGCTGAAGTGGCGCGGTGGGTAAAAAATATAAAACATAAGTAAATTTCCAAAAAAAGAGAGAGAGACAGAACCCATAGTAAATCTGAAATTTCCAAATTTCGTTCACTATGTCTGAACCCGATAACTCCTGTTTTTTCCTTGGCCTATTCAACCTTTCTAACTGTACTTATTTTTCTGTTTTCTTCTCACCACGGCATTGTGTGCCCCTTTTTATAGCTAAAGCTCTGTTCCAAACCTTTCAAGTTTGATGCAGAACGGAAGTAAGAAAACAAAAAAGATTTACCAACGTAAATCTTGAAAATAAGAAAATTGGAATTCTCCAAGAATGAAACTTGTATATTATTCAATGATGACGGAAAACGTTCCAAAAACCATTAAATAGGCGTTACAAGAAACCCTAAAACATAGAAAAAATAAAACGTTCCAAAAATAGAGAAAATTCAAAACGGGAAATACGAAAATTAATTATTCGGAGGCCTAAATGAAGGAATTTGGCTAAAATCCCGATATCTCAGGCTTTGCCTCAAGTCCAATTTCTCGGGACGTTTTCAATTAACCTGCCAAATTTCAGCCCATTTCGACACCATCGCGACAAATGACAAAATTGTCCATGGTGCGGTTTTTCTTTATTAATTTTCTACCCAACACTTCTTCAAACTCCAAAGCTAGTTGTCCTATATCAAAGTTTCTTTCCCTTTGTTATTTGCATGGATTTTGCTTTTTCAATCCCTCATGAATCAAAGCAAAAGCCAACTTGAAATACGGTGGAAAAGCTAGTTGTCCTATATCAAAGTTTCTTTCCCTTTGTTAGTTGCATGGATTTTGCTTTTTCAATCCCTCATGAATCAAAGCAAAAGCCAACTTGAAATACGGTGGAAAATGCCTAGAAGTAAAATAATTCTTTCTTCGAACTATCAATATTACTAAAAATAAATTGAAAAATATCGTGATTGTATCTATAAGATGCGATGAATTTTACACCGTCGACCTATCACATTTTATTTCTTTATCCAAGATAGACATTGTTAATATTTTACTCAAATCTCATGTTGCTATTATGAGAGAGAGCTTTTCCGATCTCATGCAAGACGTGTTGGTTACTTAGATCATTCTTTGTTAAAATTTTTATATTAATTATCAACCAAACACACTACGTTCCTCTACTCGAACTTTAACTCGATTGTGGTCTGTGCATGAATCTTACAATCAAAATATATTAGTTTCTAGATACTCAGTATGGTGTTTTGCATGGACACTTATTTTTTTGTCCATGCATTGAATCCAGCCTAGATTTTTCCATAGAATTGGAGTTGGATTTTATCACTTTACGTGTTTGAGTTCAATTTGACACTTCCATGCATGTACACCAAACCACATCATGATATCAACTTTGTAAAATAGACACAAGTGATCAACCATGGTAGGTCACAGTTTGATATTAAAGTGTGACGGGGAATTTATGTATGAAAACTACTCGTGTGAGATGTAGGTTATTTAATTCAAGAAGACTATGAGTTGGTTGGACCTAACTATGTAACATGATAATAAATTGACAATTTTTAAATTGAAAAAGAAATTGGAAAGGAGCCGAGGAGCCCATTAAATCTTACTACTATTATTATTATTATTATTATTTTTTTTTAATTTTTGTAACCTGTAATGAGATGGTAACAAACTGGCTCTCAAAAGGTCACACCGCGTTTGAAAGAGAAAGGAACAATAAGAACTTATTTGAACCACGTGGTTTGAAAAACAAACATCTAAGGTGTGATGATGGAGTAAATATTTAGAGAATGACAAAGTCCTTGTATATGGCAGACACCTATGAATGGGCATGTATGGGTTAGGGAATATTTTTAGTAAAAATTGGTAAATACTTAAGCTTACACCTTGAGAAATGACAAAACATTGCAAAATTTGAATAAATCAGATTGTTACAGAAGAAAATATATATTTTAGAGATATAAAATTTTGTAATATATTTTGCATGTGGCCGAAATTAATGGTTTTATAAGGTATAAATGTGATATGTCCATAATTAAATTTTCTCTACAATTTAATGAATGAGTTAGTTTCATATTTTAATGAGATTCAAATAATTAGACGAAAAGATTGATACAACAATTTACAAGGTTTTATCGACTATCATTTTTGGTGAATTAGAGATAAGAATTAGACGAAATATTTTAAACATGAAGGTGAGAATGTCATAATTCTGATTTTCGAATGATTAGGTCACCAAAAAAAAAAAAAAAGCATGAGGATGACATTGATCACATTAATGGCTGCGTTTCCAGGTCACATTGTGTAAACATGAGTGCTAGACAGGCCAGTAGTAGTTGTCTCAAGTCTCAATATGACATTTTTAGGAAATACTATTAGCAATTAATTACACACCAAACTTTGATTATTCAAACCAACAAGAACTAGACATTAGGACTCGTTTGGTATGAGTTTTGAAAAGTCAAAATGAGTTTTTAAGACTTAAAAGTAACTTTTGAACCCATTTTACTAATTTTATGAATATTTCTTTTAGTTAGAAGTGTTTTTAGAGGAAATCGGTCCAATGTAATTTCATCTAAAAGCACCTTTAGAATATGAAAAACTTTCAAAATTAATTTTCAAATAAAAATTAAAGTAATTTCTTTCAAAAGCTCTTCCACGGGAGGCAAAAACAAAAGTCGTGTTAAACGGACTATTACACTTAAGTCTACAACATCCATAAATAAAAGCTCACATGAACGAAATTCTTGGTTACTCGTCACGTCAATTACGCAAATCATGTTCATTTTAAATGCCTGAACGATATAAAATAGACACATAACATGATATAATAGTCAGTCACGGAAAAAATTCACAAAAAATCCACAATGTAAAACTAAAGGTCACACGAGTGATCACGTGTTGAAGCATTTTTCATATTCAAACGATAAGTTTCAATAAATATCAATTAAAATATGAATTTACAACGAAGCAAAATGTAACATTGTTCTAAATTGGTACATTTCTAGGATGGTATAGGAGAGAAACAAACGAGTAAATTGAAATTTCGAATGATTTAGTTTAATTAATTCCGTAGATATCTGATTTCTCAAGTTATTCAACAATAATAACCTGACTTCTCAAAAATAAATAATTATTCTCTCATATTTTTAATATTGTTGATTACTTTTAAGCGTTAACTTATATGTGTAAAGTTGATCGGTCGGGACCTATGATAGTCTCCAAAGTCCTAATATTATTTTCATTTCGTAATAGTCTATGTTGGACACTCAAAAAAGAAGAAAGATTCAAGCTTCAAAACTCAAAAGAGTAATGCGATTTGTTAACACTAAAATTGTAGAGAATTAGAAACCATAATTCTATAACACCAAGAGGAATAAATCTGCAATACACACACACATACATAAAATTTATAGAGGTTCGTATCAATGTAAAACTACATCCCTTTCCGTCGTGGCAATAATTCTCTATTATGGAAAAAAAGTTTTATGATAGGAAATTCTCAAACCCGATTTTATCTAAAATCTCTCCTTCCTTTTTATGATAATGCAAAATTCTAATGATTTCTCAATTCATTAAAAAAAAATATATAGAGTAAAATCGAAATTAAAAGTGTGAAATTTCTAAACTATCCTTAGCCTCGTTTGTCTCCCTTTAAAAAAAATTCTCATACTCATTTTCATCCACACGTTCACACATAAATCCAAAACGTTTTTGTACTTTTAACCGTTTTCAAAAAAATCATTATTTAAAATATAATTTTTCCTAGATAGTCAAACAGGAGCTTAATGACAATTTGGTTACGAGGATCCGTCCTCGAACTCCGAGAAGGCTAACCTCAATGACTTTATCGTAAAAGTTCGATCTATGCACGAACTATACACATCAACAGCCACAACTTAACAAAAATGAGTATTCTACTTCTAGAATCAGTGTTCTCAATCAACTCACAATCTTGGAAGGTATATTCAGAATAAAATTTCCATACTAAAAATGTTCGTGAATGAATCTTAATCTCGAGGTTCCTTTTCTGACTGCAAAAGCACGGTATAAGTTAATGGAATGAGGAGAGGTCAAAACGGGAATTTGACTGCTAAAGATGTGAATGACAATCACGTGGTAATTAATTACATGCTTCCCTTTTGGACATAAACTTTGAATTACAGATTTTGATTGGTAAAACGAGAATCAACCTGGCGCCGCCACGTCCCTTTGACTCTAATCATTCGCCGCCGCGTCTTTGGCCACTCACACCCGCCGTCATTCTCCACAAAAATTTAAATTATTAAAAATGCAAGAAATTGTATTATAGTTATACAATCGTTGTCTTCTTGATTTGTAAATCGATTTTATTTATTTTTTCTTTGTAGACGTGATTCACGTGAATGACAATTAAACTTGAATTTAAAATATTTTATCAAGATACGTTCTTAATTTTGTATTAAATACATTTTCTTGTTAAAGAAAGTAAAAACTCATCCTAATAATACCTAAAAAAATTATAATTTATGTTAATTGAAGCAAAGTAAGTCAGTTAATTGTTATTTATTTATTTCCTTTAATAATATTATTAATTATTCGTTGCATTGTGTGTCTTGATGTGCCATTGACAATGAATTAGGGTGCCTTGATATTTATTGTTAAATTGGACGGCTAGTGTCTAGTGATTGCCATTTATAATAACATGTTATGCCTTATAAGTTATTACCTGTTTGATTTAGTTTAAAAAAAAAAAATCAATTTTTTTACTAAATTTTGATAAAAGTTGATGAAATTTATGATCGAAAAAAAAATGTTGAATTTTAGGAAATAAGGGCAAAGTATGACCTTAATGTCTTGGGGTGCCACACTTATCGTGGAGTGTCAACGTCGAAAGTTATCTCCCATAATTTAAAAATATATTTTGACAGGAAGAAAATCACAAATAAGTAAAAAAATAAAAAAAAATTATCTAAAGTTTACATAAAAAAATTAAAATTAAAACCTTGTGGGGGCTGCTCAACCGAATGAAAAGCAATGAGTTCCGAAAATAAAAACTATCAAGTGTTCTTGTCATTCCTTAAGAAACATATTCCTATGATCCTATGAACCCAACCCAAACTTTGACATATCATATTTTCGTTTGGTCAGCTTTTTGTCTGTTTGAATATCCCTCACCCCACCCCCACAGTCCACCTCCATATATATACATACAACAAGTATATATACACATCAAGATCATTGTTTTTACTTTTTAGTGTAATGGAAGAAGATGAAGATGTACAGAATTGAAGAAAGACTGGCTTTCGAGGAGGTGAAAAGTGATAGGCCATTGAAGAGTTTGATGTTCAGAAACTCTGCTTTGGGAGGGGTGCTTGTTATGGTTATCTTCACACTATCACTCTTGGTGTTACCACTGGTTCTGCCACCACTTCCGCCGCCGCCGCCGTTGTTCCTCCTTGTCCCGGTGTTGATAATGGCCATGTTGATATTCTTGGCCTTTTCTCCATCACAAGTGCCTAATGTTTCTGTGATTACTTCTGTCTGAGTATGTGTGTGTATGTTTTATGGGAATTTTTAAGGTTAGGTCCAATGTTTGTTTATAGGAGGAAATAATTAGGAGAGAATTCTTATTCTGCAAGTGAAATATGATTCAAAGAGAGCTGTATTTCCATGATTTTGGAGGATTGTGTGGAAAATTAAAATTAATTGGTCTGATTAATCTTCTCTTGATGGATGATTATTAAAGTTATGCAAATGTTGTTATTTGAAGATCGTCCACTCAAAAAATAGTGAAAAAATTATATAGCATAAAACTAAAATATGAAGTGATTCGGTCAATTTACAAGTGAATCAGCTAGTAGTTCTTGTTGAAGATTAAATCTTAAATTTTTACATGAGTTAGTTTTATATGATATTCTAGTAAACTAAAGATCTTGAGTTAAGAACTCATTGTGATGCAGTTAAAAAATTTAGTTTAGGGAAAATTTCACAAATCAGGCATGAAGTATGGGACAATTCAATTTTCTGGTTTTAAGTTTCAAAATTCAAAACTTAGGTATTGCTTAATTAATTAAAAATATCTTATTAATTAAATATATGAGGTCACAATTATTTAATTAACGATCATGGATGCGTACTTATAGGTCACAACTCACATAATATCAAATTAATTAGTTATAGATTATTTCATCAGTCACAAATCAAAAAATTTATAAGTCATAATTTATTTGTCAATCACAGATTTTCAAATTAGTTGGTTAGTGGTTACAAATTATTTTTCAATCACAAATTATCAGATTTTTATATTACAATTAAGTCGTTGGTCACATACCGTCACCGCCAACATTATAGCCATTGCCACCATAGCCACTTGCAAGCTTCTCACCTCGTGACCGCGGCCACCACCACAATAGCACCACAACACCACCAACACCACAACACCACCACTAGATCCAATCCACTGCCAACAAAACCACCACAGTGACCGTTATCGGATCTCCAACCACCAACAATCGCCACTAAAAGACTCCACCACAACCACCACTATCGCATCTTCATCGCAAAGACTGATAATCCACAGACGTTGATATACTCAAAGAGGTACAACAAGTGTATCTATAGGTTGAATAAATACCTATAGCCTGAAGGTCAGAGAGCAAACAAAATATTCATTAAGAGGTATGTCGACGTTGAGTGTGTATGTTGTCGTTGTCGACATCGGATTAGGGGGGTGTGGATAGGTGGAGAAAGTGAGAAGATGGAGAGTGAGCATAGAATGAAATGTTTTTAGGTTTTGGAATTGAATTGGGAGGAGATATTTAATATTTAATTATTATATTAATACCTAATATGTGAATAAATAAACTTTGGAGCTGATTTATGAATTATAATCTTTAAACACCTGTTGACATGTAATTTCCACGTTAGTTTATTCAATATGAATGTGTGGAACATGTTGAAGATTATATTTAAATAATTAATTAAGTATTTTTTCCCTCAAATTTATTAGATTAACAGTATCGAGAAGTACTACATGTACATAATTATCTACATAATGATATTCATAATTACACGTGGCACTGAATCCAATATTTAATTTAAATCGCACATTTGCACATCAACAGTCGAATGATTGTCACATCACATTACGGACACCATTATGTATAATAATTATGTACAAGTAGAATTTTCCTAATAATATCATAAGATAATAAATTTTTTAATATTAATCAATATATAGTTTAAAAAGGATTCATAAAATTAAGATAACCGTTCGACTGTTGTAAGAAGAGAACTAATTCTTTGGATTCAACATTTTAATACAATTCAATCTAGGGAATTATTTTATACGTTAACCAATTGGGAGAAGTAGTTTAATTCCTCTATAAATTTAACATCTACTCTGTCTCTAGTTGATATATATTTTTTTATTTTCTCAACAATCGAGCTCAATGGAATCACATCAACGACCCCAAGGTCATAATTTTTAGGGAAAATTGCAGTCGAAATACCAAACCTTTCGTTTATTAGTAGACTTTGCTCAAACCTTTGATTTGTGCCACCGTGAGGACCAAACCTTTAAAAAATATGCAGTTCAAGTCCAAAATAACGGTTTTCGTTTGTTTGACCCCAAAATTCGTCAGTTGACCCCAGAAATTAAAAATCTGATTATTTTTCCCAAATACAGCAAGGACAATTTGGACATATCTCATTTTCTCTATTAAATTAAAAATTAAAAATGCAAAACGAAAAACCATAACCCCCCACCTCATCTCCTTCTTCCCCAACTCCCTCACCCCAAAACACTAAGCATCACCACCACCTAAAACCATAAACCTGAACCACTGTCAATAACCCATAAGCACTAAGCATCACCACCACCAACGAGGTGCTCGTCTTCAGACATGTTGGGCCTTAGCACCACCATGGTCTCGTACCAGAACCTTTTCTTCCCCGCATTGCTGCTGGGGTTGGAATAATAGTCATCTAGCTCATCTCTTGACCCACTTCCTACGCCACCACCTGAGGTCGATGGCAAGGCGAGAGGGGGTCTCTGTTGCTGTGGGTGTGCAATGTGGAGGTACTCACTTGGGCTTCTGTAGTTGAAATGCTCATGTGGGTGGTGAGTCAAGAGTAGCTGTTGTTGCTGGTTCTGGTGGTGGTGGTGGTGGAAGCTAAAACCTACGGCTCCTTCAGTTTCCTTCCGGTGGAAATTCCGATGGCAATTGCAAGCGGCGCATTTGAGTGCATCCAGGCTTCCATTCGCTCCCACTGCCATAAACTCAATGCATCCATCCACCGCGTGGCCGTCGATACCCACTGTGTGATTTTCCAAACACTGTTTGTACCTAGGCTTCCTCAACGATGTTTCAGCAGGGCTTGACATTTTGGCTGGCCAAGTCGAGTTAGAGTTGCCGAGTGAGTCAAAACTCGAAACCTCTCCCTCATGCTCCTCCTCAAAGGCTCGACATATCTGAAGACGATAACCCATGAGGCCAACTGTAGTAGTGCCGAAGGTGGTGGTGCCGAGGTGGTTTTAGGTGGTAGTGATGCTTAGTGCTTTTGGGTGAGGGGGTTGGGGAAGAAGGAGATGGGGTGGGGGGTTATGGTTTTTCTTTTTGCTTTTTTAATTTTTAATTTAATAGAGAAAATGAAATATGTCTAAATTGTCCTTGTTGTATTTGGGAAAAATAATCAAATTTTTAATTTCTGGGGTCAACTGACGGATTTTGGGGTCAAACAGACGGAAATCGTCATTTTGGACTTGAGCTGCATATTTTTTAAAGGTTTGATACTCACGGTAGCACAAATCAAAGGTTTGGACAAAGTCTGCTAATAAACGAAAGGTTTAGTACTTCGACTGCAATTTTCCCTAATTTTTATTTCTTCAGCAAACTAGAAAGACCCACACGCTCTATCAAGCCGAACTCTTCCACCTTTTTAATAGCCAACAAACGATATTCTCCGCCTTGGCAATCCAACTTGGAGTCTACCACTTTGATTCTGGTGCAACTGATAGTGCATCTGTTCATGTGAATAAGTTTGGTGTCTAACTCCGATACTAATCGTTAGACATTGAAGTTTCACCTCAAAATATTAGGGTACTGTTTGTACATTATTATTTACAAATTATTTTACAGATTGATAAAGTGACAAAAAGAAAGTGGAGGATTTTTTTTAGTGGAAATTACATAAAAACCTACCTTTAAATATCACATTTCATAAATCATGCGCAAAGTTTACTATTTCAAAAATCAGAATTTTGTTTTAAGATAATATTATTATATAAATATATTATTAAATTAAATTAAATTAAATTACAAACCAACCCTCAATTTCCCAAAATCTCTCTCTCTCTCACTGTCACCAGAAAACAGCCGATCGTAGAGGGAAATCAATCGTCGCTCCAACCACCGTTCCATCAGTTGGTCACCTGAAAACAACCACTCGTAGGATTGCCATACACAATGCAGCCGTGCGCAGGACCACCTTGGTGCTCCATCAGCCATCGTGTTTAGATCTGTCAGATCTCTGATAAAAAATTGGAACATAAAGCCCCAATCAAACAAATCCTAGATGAGGAAGCCAGAATACATGAGAAGCCGGTAGTGGTGGAAGAAGATTGGTGGTTTTCCTGATTTTTATTTGTTTTTCTACTTTGAGGAAAAGTGGTGGCTTTTCTCGTGCAGTGAGAATTGTTGGTGTTGTGGTGATGATGGAGTGTTACTGTGATGCTACACGGTGGTGGTGTTATGAGGTAGTGGTGGAGGTGCGCAGTGGCGATGGTGGGTGCTGTTATTTTTTTGTTTTTATTTTTGGGTGACAGATTTATTGAGTTTTAGGTGTTTTTGTTGGTGATTGGTGGTTTTGTGAGCGTCGCGATGGTACTGGCTATTCAATGGTGGGTTGCGGTGGTGTTTTTACAGGTGTTGATGGTGGTGGCATAAGCATTGGGTGACATTTTGGTGGTGACACATTCCGGTGGTAGTGGTGGTTCGGTGGTTGTGCGATTTCTCTTTTTTTTTTTTTTTTGGGTGACGATTTAGTTGGTGTTTGGGCGGCTATTGTGGTTTTGCGTGGTCTGGTGGTGGTAACGGTGATAGTGATGGCGATTATGGTGGTCGTGAGATTGGGTTGGATGCTTGTGACCAATTATTTAGTTAATTGTGACTAATAATTGGTTAATTTGTAATATGTGACCTAAAAATTATGACTGTGACTCACGATTAATTAAATTGTGACCGAAAAATTAATCGTGATCAATTAATCTAATAATTTGCAATGAATAAATGAATTGTGACCAATAAAAATTTTGATTCTGTGACCCATAAAATTTTTTATACGTGACTGAAAAAATAATATATGACCTATAAAATCTTTAATTTGTGATCGAGAAATAAGTTGTGACTACAATTTGATAAGTTGTGTCTAAAAATTAATCTGTGACTAAATAATTTTCTAATTTGTAATCGATGAACAAACTGTGACTTACAAAATTTTTGAATTATGATACTAAAAAAATTTGTAACATAAAATTTCTGATTTATGACCAAAAAATAATAAGTGACTAATTAAATTATTCATTTGTGACCAAATTTTATATATCTATGACCTAAATATATTTAATTAATAAATTAATTAATTAAATCAATAAACAAATATGTAAGTTGTTATTAGAGGCAGATTTAGAGGGGGACTGAGCTTCTCCCAGCCCATTTCAACTTTTTGGAGGTATAAAAAATTAAGTAAATTTTTTATTTTTTTAAAAATTTATCTATAAAAAAAAATGTCCGATTCTGAATCCGTCCCTAATTATAATATACATGTAGCACAATCGAGAAAATAACATATTAGGAGTAGTCCAGTTCCATTTTAAACCAAGGTCAAGTTTGACCCACATTATTTGGAAAAAATACATTTTTAAATAGTGATTTAATATCATTTCAACCACATATTATTTAATAAATTAATATTACACGCAAATCCAAAATTTCTCCTTATTTTTTAATGACACATTTTTCATCAATATACAATTCAAAAATATATTTTTCCCAAAATAATGAGGCTCAAACAAATATAAACTTCGTGTCTAACAAATATAAACTTTTACTTAGCCCCCGTTTGTTTATCATTTTTTGCCCATTAAAATGAAAAATATGACCGTTATCCATCATATTAAGCCATCATATTTGACTTTTTATCTCTTATGTGAGACCCATAACGACTATATTTTTCATTCTTATTTTTATATTAATGTGTACCAAACGGGGCTTTAATATAAACTTTTACTTGCACTTTATCTAAAATTTTAACCTTCTGATTTTCATGGAGTACAATATCTTATTTACTAATGTCTTAAACTTTTAGATGAACAACCATTAACATAGACGATGTGATAGTACTCATAATGCATTATCCATTGAATATTTGAATTAGAAATTTTCTTTTTTGAAGTTTTACATTTCGATGTAAAGATGCAATGTATTGCAACATGAATCTCTCCATTTTGATGTGACATATTGAAGCTTGGAGCAATGTCCCTAACAGATCTTTATCTTATTTTTGGTTGGAAGTTTGAAAACTTCGTACAATTATTTGTAGCATTCTAATAGAAATGATAGTTTGTCTCTGAAAAATCAAACAACATTATACCAATTTATGAAAAATTGTCTCGTATTCAAAAACTAATCATTTCCAGTGTCGTCAAATAACTCAATTTTCTTTCATGAACTATTTTCAACCACACATAAGTACGTTTATTTATCAATTGATTAATCATCAAGTATATTTATCTCAAACTTCAGTCTCTCTAAAAAAAAATTTGGATGAAATGAAATTGCTCGACTCAACCATTGATGACGTTAATGGCTTAATTCTTTATGCTGGCATGTTAACATATAGTTCATGTTTGGTAGACAGTAGTAAATTAAATTATTATATAGATAACGGTTTTATTATTAATTAAATTAAATTGTTATGTAATTTCGATTTCGCCTTTTTTTAAGGAGCCATCGTTAAGGGTTTTATTATTATCATAAACAAGAGAGAAATATTAGAGAAAATAAATTGTGCAATTTTCTCTAGTAAATTTCTTTTCATCATAATAAACATTGTAACAACGGAAGAAGGCGTGATCTTATATTAAAGCGAACATCTATAAATCTCGCGTGTTCTTGAGTGTCTATTTTTCTGTCTATTTGGTATAATAGAATTAAGGCTTTTAATTCTTGGCACAACACAATTTATAAAAATTTGCTCCAAAAAATAAATGTAGACAGTATACTTTACAAAAATTGCAAATTACGAGACTTATCGTAGAATGGCCCCTGCGAAAGCAGTCACGAGGGAGTCGAATTTTCTATAACATCTGTTTTTCCAGATTTTCATTTTTCAAATTGAGAAGCTGAAAGTAGTGACCTTAATCACAGAAAATACAATCTGAAAATCTAACATCCTACATTTTCTGCAGCATCCCTTAACAGCTGTTCTTTATCTTATTTTTGGTTGGAAGTTTGAAAACTTCGTACAATTATTTGTAGCATTCTAATAGAAATGATAGTTTGTCTCTGAAAAATCAAACAACATCATACCAATTTATGAAAAATTGTCTCGTATTCAAAAACTAATCATTTCCAGTGTCGTCAAATAACTCAATTTTCTTTTATGAACTATTTTCAACCACACATAAGTACGTTTATTTATCAATTGATTAATCATCAAGTATATTTATCTCAAACTTCAGTCTCTCTAAAAAAAAAAATTTGGATGAAATGAAATTGCTCGACTCAACCATTGATGACGTTAATGGCTTAATTCTTTATGCTGGCATGTTAACATATAGTTCATGTTTGGTAGACAGTAGTAAATTAAATTATTATATAGATAACGGTTTTATTATTAATTAAATTAAATTGTTATGTAATTTCGATTTCGCCTTTTTTTAAGGAGCCATCGTTAAGGGTTTTATTATTATCATAAACAAGAGAGAAATATTAGAGAAAATAAATTGTGCAATTTTCTCTCGTAAATTTCTTTTCATCATAATAAACATTGTAACAACGGAAGAAGGCGTGGTCTTATATTAAAGCGAACATCTATAAATCTCGCGTGTTCTTGAGTGTCTATTTTTCTGTCTATTTGGTATAATAGAATTAAGGCTTTTAATTCTTGGCACAACACAATTTATAAAAATTTGCTCCAAAAAATAAATGTAGACAGTATACTTTACAAAAATTGCAAATTACGAGACTTATCGTAGAATGGCCCCTGCGAAAGCAGTCACGAGGGAGTCGAATTTTCTATAACATCTGTTTTTCCAGATTTTCATTTTTCAAATTGAGAAGCTGAAAGTAGTGACCTTAATCACAGAAAAATACAATCTGAAAATCTAACATCCTACATTTTCTGCAGCATCCCTAAACAGCTGTAGAAGCACAGAAACAGGACCTTCAAGTTTTGTGTACACAACACTAGGTAGGACCGGAGTCTAGACAGTATTATAAGCAAGATTTTAGTTTTTTTTTTTTTTTTTTCCTTCATGCAGTCCAACAATATCCAATCCTTGCGATGTAAGAAGTTTTCGTGCTTATTGCATATACATGGTCAATCTTCCGAGTCCTTGTGGGTGTGTCCTACACGGACTGCAATGTCACCTGCCCGGTTGATGTTTGCTCATAGTCAGCACAGGCCTCCGGGGTGTCTTCTTCACTAGGTGGGACGAGCAGCCAAAAAAGTGGTAAATATTTTTCCCACTCGTTGAATGTTGGAGCCTTGGCTGCTCCCAGTTTTTTCCTACATACCAAAGTAAATGTGGTTATTATAAGAATTGTGCAGCAAGATGATTTGAGTTCATGAGTTTAAAGAATCCCGAAGATTTTAGTTCCAAAAATAACATTGACACAGATTTATTTGGTTATTTCAATGATACTTATATTGTTAGAAAAGTAGCACTTCAAGCAAGAAGGATGTTATTATCATAGATCAGCCAAAAACTCAGAGATGGCTGTTCCATTCTTCCCCCTCTTCAGATGCTGGTCGTGTACCAAATCACAAAACAAATTGCATCCGGTTCAAGAGTTCGACATTGTCAAGTGCAAAAAGCATAATCTAGGTTGGCAATTTAGGTTAACTTACAACATAAGCTTCAATAAGGCTCTTAAGCTGCATTTGGCCACGGGAGCAACCACTCTCTGGATCTTCACAATTTCTTTGTTTACCTGGTAACAATTTTACATGGGATTATGGAAGAGTACTAATAATATAAGGGCATACGAATACGATCAAATAGAGTAACTACATTGGACCAAACTGACAAATGAACACGAAATATGCAGATACAATCTCGATGTTGACTTTAAAGCAATGTTTTGAAAGGGTCAAATATTGACCCAAAAAAGGTAAATGGTTAAAGGGTTGTATCAAGGTCCATAATAAATTCACAAATATGAGTTAATTTTCGTTTCTAAAAAATAACGTCCGAACAACCATCCATTAAGATTTTATGACATCATAGATATCATGACATCATATATATCAGAACTCAATGGTTCCTTAATTTTTATTTTTTTTCCCATTTCATTTAAGTGCAGGAAACCTGGTCAACCTGCCTGATTTTTAAGAATTATTTTTGGCCATAATCAGGCTGGTTTTTGGTTTTCCAAGTCGAACTGATCAGGTCAATATGATTCTTAAAACACTACTTTAAAGTTATAATTTTTTTCCTATCATGTTAGAATTTTTTTTTCTATCATGCTATTTGCATGTAGTTTCCACAGGCACAAAGTTTGTTGCCACAAACCTTGGGGATGCGAGTATCGTCCTCATCGAGAATGTTCACCATGATGAAATAGCAGTAATTGAAGCACTTCATCCAAAAATGAATGACCTGAAGAGATGCCAACAAGAAATGTAAGAAAATGATCCTTGTGAACTATAAAATAAATTCCCTCTGGTAAACCTGATCTCATATTTCTACAAAACCCATTCTTGTTACGTGTTGGAGCAAGGATCTCATCTGTAATTATCCATTACTGTTAAACGTCTCTAGCATGATCCCTTGTAGAAGTTGGTGGGAAGTAAAATGCCTTCACAATTTACCAACATCAGAGTTCTAATCAACCTTTGGATCCTTCCATGCAGGTGACTTTCCATCGTTCGATTTTGCATTATGCAGCATATATTAGTTTGCTGAATATAATTAATAAATTTTGGAGGACAAAATTAAAATTATTAGCTGCAAAAAGCGTAAAGTCAAAGGGTACTTCTTGGTCATTCATTTGTAATCCTTATCAATGTCTCTATGATTAGCTAGAATTTCTTATTGTTCTTCTACATCAGTAGACAGTTGATACTAGTACAGCAACACGCAGAAAAAAGACTGAGAACATGTTTGGCTAAGCCTAAGATAAGTAAAGTTACAAAAATGTAACTTTTATGCTTAGCTAAAACAAAAATAAAAGGACTTTTCAAGGAAATAACCTACCAATACAACTTTCACATTCAGTATTTCATAAGCATTATAATTTCGAGAATGGAAAATACACAAACATACACAGAGGGAGAAGCAGAAGTGGAATTGAGCCATTGACATTTAAGTCAAAACAAAAAGAAAAGTACTTTTCCAGGTAAGAACCTATCAGTACCACTTAGTCTTTCACATTCAGTGTCTCAATAAGCAATATAATTTCAAGAAGAAATACACAGAGATAAACAGAAGTGGATGCAGAAGTGCAATTAAACCATTGAACATTTAAGTCAAATTGCAGCGGCCGCCGCCAAATAAATAATACTCCTTAAACAATGAAGGAACTAAAATCACAACATTCCCATTTCTGTAATCCCAAAAACCATTGTGAGTTCGAAATAACAAATGGCAAAAAATACCCCCCTCCCCCACCCACACACACACACACACACAAAAAGGGAAAAACACACCTTGGGTTTCAAATCAGAAGACTGGTGAAGTGAGCCATAGTTAACACGTTCAATGTCAAGAACAGACTGAACAGAGGCCCAGTTTTTCTTTAAACCAAGAAAACTCCTTGCACATTACTATTATTTACACCACCAACTCTCCAGCGAGCTCCTTATCGTTTTCTTTCCACTACAAAACCCAACAAAAGCAGTGAAAAAGTCTATATTGGTAATAGTAATCGGGGTAATTTTAACAGCTTGTTTGGGAGCCATTTTATGCCCCCAAAAAATTGATTTTTTTTATCATTATTTCATTATTTCAGTTTTTATATTTGACTTTTTCTCTTACAAGTTCATTTTTCTCTTGACGATTAAAAAATCAATTCTCAAAATTACTCTCAAACAGGCTCTAAATTTGGAAAAGTAAGTAGCGATTTTTTCACTTTAATCAAAAAACTTTGTCAATCAGCAAAATAATCTTTTATTGAGTAAAAGACAAAAATTTACTTAAGTAGTTCATACAATTAAAAAGATAAAATTTTGTTTTAAAAGACAAAAATACCCTTAAATTACAAATTAAAAAACTAAACACTTTTCACTTTATATTTAATTATTTATTTTAAACAATTACTCAAATTAAAAAAATTAATATTTGATTTACTTTCTTATTTAGATATTTCATTAATTAATTATCTTAATTGATTATGTATATTTTTACTTAATATTTAATTATTTAATCACTTGTTTAAATAAAAAATTAATATTTAATTTGATTTCTCATATCAATATTTTATTAATGTATTATCTTAATTGATTGTGTATATTTAATAAATTATTTAATTATTTATTTTAAACAATTATTCAAATAAAAAATTAATATTTAATTTGGTTTCTCTTTTAAATATTTCATTAATTAATTATCTTAATTGGCCCTTGTTTAATTATTTATTTTAAATACCTACTCAAATAAAAAAAATTAATATTTAATTTGGTTTCTCTTTTAAATATTTCATTAATTAATTATCTTAATTGGCCCTTGTTTAATTATTTATTTTAAATACCTACTCAAATAAAAAAAATTAATATTTAATTTGGTTTCTCGTTTAAATATTTCTCTATTAAGTATCTTAATTTGTTATGTATATTGTTTATTTAAAATTTAAAAAATCACTTATTTAAATAAAAAAATAATATTTATTTTAATTTCTTATTTAAATATTTCTTTAATTAATTGTCTTAATTAGTTATGTATGTTATTTATTTATAGTTTAATTACTTTGTTTAATTATTTATTTAATCACTTAATTAAATAAAAAATTAATATTTAATTTAATTTCTTATTAAGATATTTCATTAATTAATTATCTTAATTAGTTATGTGTTTTATGCATTTAAAATTTAATTACTTGATTTAATTATTTATTTAATCACTTATTTAAATAAAATAATTAGTATTTATTTTAATTTTTTATTTAAATATTTCATTAATTAATTATCTTAGTTAATTATGTATATTTCTTATTTAATATTAAATACTTTATTTATTTATTTATTTAATCGCTCAATTAAATAAAAATTTTATATTTAATTTAATTTCTTATTTAGATATTTGATTTATAAATTATCTTAATTAGTTGTGTATATTATGTATTTAATATTCCATTACCTTATTCAATTATTATTTTAATCACTTATTTGAATAAAAAATAATTTTTAAAAATTTATTAATTATTTAAATATTTTAGTAATTAATTATCTTAATTGGTTAGGTATATTATTAGTCATTAATATTTAATTACTTGAATTTAATTGCTTGTTTAAATAAAAACATTATACCATAATGTACAAGTGACATTATATTATTACAGAGTTGAAAAACAGTTTTTTCGATCCTTCAGTCATGAAATTTCACATATACATTATGGACATCCTTATGAATTAGTATATGTAGAATTATCCAATATTGAATTTGATTTCTCGTTTAAATATTTCTTTATTAATTATCTTGATTGGTTATGTATATTTAATTACTTTATTCAATTATTTATTTTAAAACCTATTCAAATAAAAATTAATATTTAATTTAATTTCTTCTTTAAATATTTCATTAATTAATTATCTTAATTGGTTATATATATTGTTTATTTAATATTTCTTTACTTAATTTAATTATTTATTTAATCACTTGTTCGAATGCAAAATTAATATTAAATTTAATTTATTCTTTAAATACCTCATTAATGAATTATCTTAATTTGGTTACGTATATTATTTATTTAATATTTAACTAGAACATAAATCACATTATGCATAAGAATATCTAACAAAGATGGAAGTCGAACATTAGGCACGGTCACATTTTTAAGACATCGAACATTATTCAAGAATGTCGAAAATATATTTCCTCTACCAAATGAAGTCGAGTGGGAAGTTCTTGATTATAGTATGTTACTCTCTACCCAACGGATGTGTAATATCTATTTAAATCGTATATACTCTCTATTCATAGTATATTATTGGTTTCCTCAATTTTCTCTATTTATAGTATGTTATTGATTACATGACAATTGATCCGACGAAAATATCTACTTAAATCGTATGTACTCTCTATTTCTAATATGTCACCGATTTCCTTAATTTTCTTTATTTATAGTGTTTATATATGTAATTAAAAGTAATTAATTATTTATTATACAATTACATAAAAATTAAAGTATTATAAACATTTTTAAAAAATGCTTACATTTTAAATTATTACCACTACGGATCACAATGTACATAAAATAAAACTTACATTTAAAAAAATGCTTATATTTTAATATGTGTTTGGTTTATTAGCTCTACGTCACGTCTGATGCCAAAAATTCAATATACTTCAATTTGATCTGAATTTGACGAAATTAATGGGAGGTGGATTTAGGGTCTTAATCCGATAACCTAATCGAGATTCGAATTCGATAATCCGTTAACTAAATGAATCAAATATGGATATAGGTCGATCCGATCCGATATCACTAAAACATTCCAAAAGGTGTCTCCTTTAGAAATGAGTTAAAGGGGGCATCACTTAGATAAAAAAAAAAAATAAAAAAAAAAAAATATATATATATATATATGATTTGGGTCTTCTAATATATATAAATATTTATTTTTCTAATTTTTTCAATTTCGGATCTAATATCTGATAGCATAGTTAATCGGATATGAATTTAACATTCAAATATCCGTTGAATTATTGGATCGGATCAAATAGGATAAATATTCTTAACAGATCGGATCGAATTTGAGCAGATCCTATCCATATATCCGATCCATTTATAGCCCTAATTTCAATGCAAAGATTCCACAATCGCCCCGGGTCGAATTCACAGAAGAAGTTGGGCAACGTACCGTCGACGAATGTTCTCTTCTTTGCCTCGATCGTGTATGGAGAAACAATGTATTGTGACAATAATCTAGTCCTCTTGCTAACCATTTGCTTTGACACGTCAATCACATATTTCTTACAGGATATCACTTTCATCGTCTTTTCCCGCATAATTATCACATTATCCAAACTTGCGACATCATTTGTCAAGTTGGGGATCATTTCCGGTATAGTTATGTATATTATTTATTTAATATTTAATTACTTTGTTTAATTATTTATTTAATCACTTAATTAAATAAAAAATTAATATTTAATTTAATTTCTTGTTTAAATATTTTATTTATAAATTATCTTAATTGGTTGTGTATATTATGTATGTAATATTTCATTACTTTATTTAAATAAATTTTACAATATATACAATTATTTCATAAAAAAAAATATATATATATATACAATTATTTCATAAATACAATTATTACAGTTATTTCATCCCCTCCATTGACACCTCTCCCATCCCCACTGATATCCATAACGATTCTAATGAAACATCTGTATACATCCCCACGCCTTTACGGCTACCCTCCCAGTCACCAACTCCGTCACCCACTCCGTCAATGTCTGGGACCCCATCGCCTGCCGACTGTATCTCCTCAAATATGACTGTGACCCTCCTCCTCGATCAACGGTATCAGCTCAATAAGCACTTCAAGTTGACAAATTAACATTTCACCGAGTTAATAACCAAACACCCAGTTTTCGAAATGGCGTATAACATAAATCGCAAATGAATAATATGTATCTCAAGATCGTTGAGAAGAACTGATAACTGTCAGCTTTGTCCCCATGGATAGTTGTTAAATGTGTCGATGTCATCAACAACCTCCAAATGAAAGACGTCAATCGACGTCTTCTTGTGATGATATCTCAAATATGTTCTCTAGTATAAACACCATCCCCAACTTCAACTTGTCAAACATATTGTCGCATTCCTTGAATGCATCTCCTAATTGTGCCAGAGTTACCTTCATAAGCAAGATCGATATAACAGGTCTGCGTACTCCTCATCCAACAAATCTAGGACTAATGCAAAGCTGGCAAAATTATAGTTCGACGTAATTTTGTCCGGAATCTGTCTCATGGCGGCATTCAAATGGTAATCCATCTTGTAAAATTTAAAATATTTATATTTCTTTGTTATTTATGTCAATTAATTATTTTTATTGCTTAATTAACATTTAAGTTACTTGTTTATTGAATTTATTTCAATTAGTTATTTATTACTTATTTAAATAAACAATATACATAAATAATTAAAATAATTCATGAAATATTTAAATAAACAAATAAAGTACAAAATGAATAATTATATATTAAACAAATAATATACATCAATAATTAAAGTAATTAATTAAATATTTAAATAATATACATCAACAACGTTGGCACGTTGGGCCAATCCGAACGGTTGAATCCAACATTGTTGTGAAGTTGGCAAATTTACAGTTCGACGTAACTTTGCTAGGAATCTGTTTCAAGGCGACGTCCAAAAGAAAATCCATCCTACAAAATTTTAAATATTAGAACATTTGAAATATAATGTCACAAAATTCAACTAACCGAACTGTAAGTAATATACGCACAAAATAACAGATAATAAAGAAAATAAATTACAAAATTAGACAACAAATTATGAAAAGCAAAAAACTAATTTTTGTAAAATTATTTATTTCATAATTTATTTTAATTCTTTATTATTTATTTCAATTCTTTTTAATTAATTTGGATTATTTATATTTAATTAGTTATTTAAATAAATTATTTTGAATATTTATATTTCTTATTTAATTATTTATTTAAATAAATAAAATAAATTATTTTGAATATTTAAACGTTCATTATTTAATTTTGTGCATTTAAATTAATTATTTATTCCAATTATTTTTCATTTATTTGTTTCAATTGTTCATTTAAATTATTTAGTTTAATTATATATTGATTGATTATATAAATTATTTATTGAACAAGTAAACAAAAATATTTAATTATTTATTTTAAATGTTAGAAATTTATTTCAATTAAATTTTAGTTACATATTTTGATAATTAATATTTATTCATTATTTACATTTTTTATTTATCATTTAAATAATCATTTATTTATTATTTCAATGTTCATTATTTATTTTTGTGTATTTAAATTAGGGTTAATTTCACAAACGGTCACTGAACTTACAGAAAAATTACAAAACGGTCACTGAAGTTTAAAACTTTCAGTAACGGTCACTTAAGTATTGGGACACTTTCAAAAATGATCACTGAAATTTAAAAATTTTTGAGTTACTTTTGCGGCAATTTTTTGACTACTTCCGACCACCGATACCACCGAAATTTGATACCGTTGAAAAGCCTACAATATCCTCTTCAATTACAATAAAAAATCTTCACCAAACTCCAAAGGATTCAGCCGGAATAAACCCACCAAGTTGGCTACTCGAAAAGGCAAAAATGTGCCCAAATTTTCAAAATTTTTGTGGACTTTTGTAGCGATTTTTTGGCAACTTCCGGCCACCAAAATAGTCAAATTTTGATACCGTTGGAAAGCCCACAATGTCCTCTTTAATTAACATCCAAAATCTCTCCAAAACTCCAAAGGATTCGGCCGGAATAAACCCACAAAGTTGGCATCCCAAAAAGGTATAAATCTGGACAGGTTCGGAATGCCAAATTTGTGGGTTTATTCCGACCAAATCCTTTGGAGTTTGGGAGAGATTTTGGATGGTAATTGAAGAAGACGTTGTGGGCTTTCCAACGGTATCAAAATCCGACTGTCTTGATGGTCGAAAGTCGCTGGAAAATTGTCGTAAAAGTCGCCCAAAAATCTGAAAATCTGGGCAGATTTTTAGATTTTTTGGGGCGATTTCTGCGGTGATTTTTCGGTCGAATTACTTGATGTTACGGAGATATTTTGAGTGGTAATTGAAGAGGACGTTGTGAGCTTTCCAACGGTATCAAAATTCGATGGTATCGGTATTTGGAAGTAACCAAAAAAATGCCGCAAATGTAACAAAAAAAACTAAAAAAGTGTTTTTCAACTTCAGTGACCGTTTCAGAAACTTTTTAAATTTCAGTGATCGTTTTTTAAAGCGTCCAATACTTAAGTAACCATTACTAAAAGTTTTAAATTTCAGTGATCGTTTTGTAATTTTTCTATAAATTCAGTGACCGTTTGTGAAATTAACCCATTAAATTATTTATGGAATATAACGGAAAAAAATTTGAGGGAAGCCTAGCTGCCATCTGGTAAAGACAGCCTAGTAGATGGTCTGGGCCGTCTGACCATCCTCTCCTCCCTTTCTTCTTCGGTCCAGGTGCCGGGATCGTCATTTTGGCCCAAAAACACCTCAAAAAATATCATTTCTAGTATTTTTATATAATCTACAAAGATTTCTACTATTATTTCCAACAAGATTTCTTCCCTTTCTTTTTCAGACGTTGATTTGAGAGTGATTTGTTAGGGGTAGTATTGAGTTTTCATTGTTTTTAAAGTTTTTACAGATTTTTCAAATTTTTTTTAAAACAGTAGTCAACGGCCATTTTGGAAAAATGTATTTTTTTGGTGGCTATCTGCCACCATTTCCTCAATAGTAATCCCGTTCCCAGTAAAGAGTTTAACAGACTGCACCACATGCGTTGAGTGTATCGACATCTTTCTTATACCTTGTTCACTTATAAGTGTGTGTTTCTGTGTTTATATAACAAACACAATGGGATGGTTATTATATGTCTCCGCTCACAATTAGCCTCACTTGTTGGAGGGGGTAAAAGAATTAGTCAAACTCGATGTTGGAAAAATTTCACCAGATTGGAGTAGAAATTAGAAAATATGAACCGAAAATGCCAATAACAAGATAATCACGAATTTGTATCAATGAATGGCTTGAACACGATATCGTTGTCTTCAAACGATATTTGTCCATTTTCCTATGAATTTGAGATGCTTCGAAGATTATTGGCAAATGGTTTGCAGGATTATAACAAGTCTTGCAAAGATTTAAGCTCCAAAGCACAAGTGCAAATCCTAGAGAACTTGAAGAACACAAAGAATGAATGTGAATATGACTTTTAAATACTTTGATCTTTGATTTTGGAAGTAATATGGAACCTTGATGTTTTTGCCTTCAACATGGATCTAATATATATAGGCATACACCACATTTACGAAATGGTACCAAACTTTAAGCCAAAAGTCATCGAATTTAAATTTACAACGGGAGAAAATGGCCTCCAACGGCAAAAAATAGTACCATGTGACACAAAACCATGTGGTTGCATGGTTCACCCGTTGCCGAGACCAAATGGTCTCGGCATATGGCCATGCGACTGCATGGCTTTATGCCATGCGGTCGCATGTACCATTTTTTTTATTATAATTGTTGTTGGTTTTGAACAACATAATCACCGCAATCCCCCACTTGTTCAAAATTAACAAGTCTCATTTTCATGATATACGATACTCATGCATAAGGATTAGATATCTTTCGATTTGAATCTAACCATAATATAATACAAACAAAGTATAGTCGGAATCAAATGTAGCGTGTAGCTTTGAACAAGTTATTCCATATGACAATACCGGTAAGAACGCACACATGAGTACCATGTGTTCTCAAATTCCTCATAACTCGCTTAGCGCTTTTATGGCCTTGAGCTTATCCTTTTTCAACGATCTTTTAAGAGAGAAACTCCAACTCTCTATTTAGGTGGCACCATTTTGAAGATTGTTTAGGTGAAATTTTTTCAATACATTTGTTACCTTTAGAGGTACTTGTGTTTTAACACTAAACCTCATTAAGAGCTTAAAGCACATCTCTCATTTCAGTAACAACCAACATTAATTTAATCTCTCATATGTCTAGACTTTCCATTGTATACCTCATTATATGTTTTTGCTAATGTGGCTTGACTATCACACATGATAGGTATTGAAGAAATATTCTTCGATCCCAAGGGTATCTCATAAAGGAGATTCTGAAGCCACTCAACTTCTTTCCCGGTATCCGATTGGGCTATAAATTCAGATTCCATGGTCGAGTGTGTTATGCATATTTATTTATTTGATTTCGCACCTCCTCCAAGAGTGAACACCCAACCTGAAGTGGATTTACTCTCACCTACGCTAGATATCCAATTAGCGTCGATAAATCCTTCCAATATTGCTAGGAATTTAGTATATTGCATGCCTAGGTTCTTGGTTTTCTTTAAGTGTCCAAGAACTTTTCCAATGACCTTCCAATGATTATAACTCGAATTGCTAGTAAATCTGCTAAGTTTACTTATAGCATAGGCTATGTCTGGTCTTGTGCATTGAACTACATACAAAAGACTTCTTATAGCACTAGCATATTTCAATTGAGCAATCGCTCTTCCATCATTCTTTACAAGTTTTGAATTTGGATAAACCAGGGTACTATATTCTTTTATGTTCAAGTGTTTGAACTTGTTTATCACATTCTCAATATAATGTGATTGACTTAGGTAATAAACCCCACTAGTCTTAGTGACTTTGATACCTAAAATGGTATCCACTTGACCAAGATCCTTCATTTTGAATGTGGAAAATAGAAATATCTTTGTTTCTTCCATACCGTCCATGTGATTATTCATAATCAACATGTCGTCAACATATAAACATATAAATGTCACATAATCATCATACACTTTAGAATATAAACATCTATCTACGTTGTTATGTTTAAATCCGAATGATATTATAGCTAAGTCAAACTTCTTGTGCCATTTCTTAAGTGTCTGCTTCAAACCATATAAAGATTTTATTAATTTGCATACCTTATGCTCATTTCCAGGTAGAACGAAGTAATAAACCTTTTGGGTTGTTCTATATAGACCTCCTCATCGAGATCCTCATTTAAGAATGCCGTATTGATATCTATTTGATGAACGTGCAAGTCATATATTGGAGCCAATGCGAATAATATCCTAATCGATGTTATTCTAGTTACTGGTACATAAGTGTCAAAATAATCAATTCTTTCCTTTTGTTGATATCCTTTAGCTAGGGTTGGACAAAACTCCCGAACCGAATCAAACACGAACCCGAACTCGACGGTTCTTCTCAAGTTAAATACCCGAACGGGTATTTGAATCGAGAACCAACGGGTATGGTTCGGTTCTCGGTTCTAGACCAAGACTCGAAGAACGGAATGAGAATCGAATCTCCCTAATTTTTTTAATTAATTTATTTTAAATAAACAAAATTATTTTATTTTTTCTAAATAAATTTGTTAACTAGTTAATTTAGTTCAAACAAAAAAATATATGATTTTCCTATTTCTAATTTTCAGTTCAAAGTCAACTTAATCAAATTGACCACAATTTTATCCAAATCTGTTATTTTACCGTAGTATCGTTTCTATTGGAGAAAATCGAATTAAAACACTACAACGTCTCTCTTAATTATTTTGAGCTCGCTATCTTTCTCTTCCTGTGATTTTAATAATCAAATTTATGAAGAACTCAACAAAGAGAGACGTAAAAGACACAAAGATTGGACTACGTTATTTTATAAGAGTTAAGATTGAACATATCATTAATTAAATTAATGTAACTTTGTATATATTAAAAAATTTAATTATAATACGGAACCTCGGAATCGAATGGAATCGAACCAAACTCGAACGGTTCCATAATTAAATTTGGACTCAACGATTCCACTTACTAAATACCCAAAAATTTCGGGTCGGTTCGGTTCTCGTTAGAATCGAACTAAATCGAACCATGTTCAGCCCTACCTTTAGCTACTAATCTAGCTTTGAAAGTATTTAAAGAGCTATCAATATTATATTTCCTCCTAAATACCTATTTACATCCAATAGGTTTGGATCCCAGTGGAAGATCGACAAGTTCCCAAGTTTTATTAAACATTATCGAATACATTTCATCCATAATTCCATCTTTCCAAAAAATGCTATCTCGAGAAGCCATAGCTTCTTTATAGATTTTAGGGTTTGTTTCCACTTGTTGAACAAAATAAATTGTTCTTATAACATTCAACTTATTACCTTGTACTAAGTAAAAGGAGATAAGTTGAGAATCAATTTCATCCGGTCCCAAAGACTTCTCAACTCGAATTCTCTTGCTTCTTCATGGTTCACTAGACTCATTAATTTCTTTAGAAGATATTTCATCATGTGTTCCACTTGAACTAGGGATGTTTTCAATATTTTCCTTTAATTCATTATCCGATGATAACAAATTTTCAAAAAACTCTACATTACTTAATTCAATAATTACATTGGTCTCCATGTTTAGCAATCTATAAGATTTGCTATTATTAGAATATTCAAAAAAAGCATATTTAATGCCTCTTGGATCCAATTTGGTCCTATTAGGATTTGTGTTCTTGTAATAAGCAAGACACCCCCACACTTTTAAGTATCCAATGTTCGGTTTTTTTATTTCCACAATTCATAAAGAAAAATCTTTGTATGTTTAGAAGGAATCCTATAAAGTATCCTACATGCAATTAATAAAGCTTCACCCCATAAATTAAACGCCGACTTAGCATATATAAGCATGACATTAATCATTTCTACTAAGGTTTTATTCTTCCTTTCAACCAAACCATTTTATTTAGGTGTCTTAGGTGCAGAACATTGGTAAATTATGTCATGTTGTTCACAATATAAATCAAATTCACTAGAAAAGTATCCACCACCTCTATCACTTCTTAAAGTCTTTATTTTCTTATTTAAGTGATTTTCAGCTTCATCCTTATAAATCTTAAACAAATCAAATACCTCATATTTGTGTTTCATCAAATAAACATAGGTATATCTTGAGAAACCATCAATAAATGTTATGAAATATCTATTTTCACCTTTTGTTAGCATGCCATTCAATTCACATATATCGGAATGAATTAATTCTAATATGCTAGAAGTCCTCTTAACGCTTTGATAAGGCTTGTTAACCATTTTTGTTTCTATGCATGTTTTGCATTTAATGACATTAGTTTTATCATATGAAATTAAATCACAATTTCTCATGCATTTTATGGTACTTTTATCTATGTGACCTAATTTAGCATGTCATAAAGAAAATAAATCAATCATGTAAGCCAAATCAACTTTATTTATTTCATTGTCAATAGTTCAAAGTTTGACAATTCCTTCACATGAATAGCATTTTTCAACAAATTTTTCGTTAAGTGATAGTACAAGTTTACCGGACTCAAATACACTTTTAATACCGGATTTTCCCAAAGGATTTTCACTCACTAAGTTTCTATTCATATTCGGAACATGTAGTACATTTGTGAGAGTAACATTTTTTCCAGAAGTGAAGATAATTTCTACACTTCATTTTCCAATTACTTTGGACAGCACCTCGTTACCCATTTGGATCTCTTGGTCTCCATCCACTTCGTTATATATTTTGAACAAAGACTTGTCATATGATACATGCACCGTGGCACAAGTATCATACCACCAGCCGGGAACATTTCCCTTAATTGCATTTATTTCGCTCATTGTGGCCACAATCTTGTCTTGTTGGATGAAATTCACTTTACCCTCGGAGTTTTTTGTGTTTTCGGTGTCTACAATCTTTTGCGTAGTATCCAGATTTCCCACAAACGAAGCATTCTCCTTTGGTCTTCTTCTTTAACTTATTAAGGTTCTTCGAAGGTTTCTTTTTGTTGGATTTTATTGGCGGTTCGAAATTTTCTACAGCATTTACTTTGGAAATATCCTCATGAGAATCACTTTTATCACATATTCTTGACTCTTCCTCAATCCGAAGATGTTTTTGCAGTTGTTCCAAAAAATAATCTTCGGAACTATGCATTATCTTCTTCGGTATCATTTCCAAGTTGCGGGAAGTTTGGCAATTATAGCCCCCACTTGAAAAGTCTCCGATATTTCAATTTTCACCACCTTCAACTTATTAACAATTACTTGCATTTCATGTATTTGGGGAAGAAGGGGAATATTCTCTAAAAATTTAAAATCAAAGTATTTAGAAATTAAAAATTTATTTGTACCTTCTTCTTCCGCTTTGTATTTATTTTCGAGTGCATCTCAAATTTCCTTTGATGAAGTTGTATTTGTATATAAATCATACAAACGATCCAATAATACGTTGAGAATATAACCGCGGCATATTAACTCGTCTTCTTGGCGCTTTTGTCTTTCATTCCTCACCGCTTCGGTTTCTCCATTTGTTGGTTTCGGTAGTGACGTCAATTCTGGATTTAAGATGTAGAAGATCTTTAGTGCAGTGAGAAGAAACTTTAATTTGTCTTTTCCATCGAGTGTGGTTCGTTCCATCGAACAGATCTAACCGCATCAAGTATTGATTCATGAGTTTGATTGTCCCCATCATTATCTCGCTTTCCATTGTAAAATTATTGTTTGAGGTTGTTGGAGAAATTTCACCGAATTGGAGTAGAAATTACAAAATATGAACCGAAAACGTCAATAACAAGATAATCACGAATTTGTATCAACGAATGGCTTGAACATGATATTGTTGTCCTCAAACGATATTTGCCCCTTCTCGTATGAATTTGAGATGCTTCGGAGGTTATTGACAAATGATTTACATGATTATAACAAGTCTTGCAAGGATTTAAGCACCAAAGTATAAGTACAAATCCTAGAGAACTTGAAAAACACAAAGGATGAATATGAATATGGCTTTTAAATACTTTGATCTTTGATTTTGGAAGTAATATAAAACCTTGATGTTTTTGCCTTCAACATGGATCCAATATATATAGGTATATACCACATTCATGAAATGGTGCCAAACTTTAAGCCAAAGGTCACCAAATTTAAATTTACAACGGGAGAAAACAGTCTCCAACGACCAAAAAATAGTACCATGCGACCACATGGTACAAAACCATGCAGTCGCATGGTTCACCCATGGTCTCGGCATGGCTATCACATTCAGAAATACTACTGGCTTCATTCAATTAAAGAAACTATACCCTTACAAAACGAAGTAGTACTCCCACACAGTTGTTAAAGCCATGTAGTCGCATGGACCACTTTTTTTTTTTTTTTTAAATCTTAATTGTTGTTGATTTTGAACAACATAATCACCGCACTCAATACTAGCGTTTAATTGAATATTGAGATTGGGGACAGGCGGGGGATTTTGCCCAGGGAAGGCTCTCCCCACCCGTTTAACATATTTTTTCTTTTTATTTTTAGAATTCAATACTTTAAATGAAAAAATTCACGAAATTTTATTAATTCTAATAGCATATGATAACTAAAATTATCCAAGAAAAAGGAATATGATAAACAATAAAAACTATTTTATCAAATATATTTAAATAATTTAACTTTTAAAAATAAATAATTTAATTGAAAATTTTAAGAACTATATTATTTTGTCATTTTAATGAATGGAGCAATAAAATAAATTATTAAAAAAATAAAAAAATTAAGTGGGGTACTAAACGGGGCAAGGGCCCCGTCTCACCTTGCCTTAAACGGGTAACAAGTACAAGTACAAGTTTGGAAATTACCCAGCGGAGTGGGGGAGGTTGCCCCGGCTTGTCCCGTTGCCATTCCAACTTACTTGCTTTAGTAGCTGATGTATCTAGGCCCCGTTTAGGAGCGATTTTTAGAATTGATTTTTTTACCGTTAGGAGAAAAGTGAGGGTTACCTGTAAGAGAAGAAGACAAACTTTTAGGCTGGAATAGTGAAATAACGGTCAAAAAATAATTATTATTTTTTTGTGAAAAATCAGTCCCAAACACACTCATACTCTTGAATTTCTTGCGTTTTGTTATTTTTTTCCCGCCATCTGTTAATGACAACATGAATGAATAATTATCGAGTTACTGTTAAAAAAAAAAGGTAGGAAGGAACTTCAACCCCAGTTTGGTGGGTATTAAAACTGAATTTTGTTTAAGCTTGGAAACTCCAGAACTAGAAATAATAGGATAATAGTAAACAAAATATGTCGATTTTTTTCGAAAATTATCGAATGCAAAATAAAGGTTCCACACGAATCTCACACATGAAGTCTCTCTTTCGCTCTTTCTCCACACTCCTACCAACTCATTCAAAAATAGCCCTGCAACCCGTTCATATAATAACAAGAACTACTGCTCACTTCCCTAACTCACTCTCAATATCATGCAATAAACCCACGTTTGGGAACAAAAGAAAACACAAGCACTAGACACGGGAGAAAGAGCAAGTTTTTTCATGATGCAATAGCACACCTCGTAATGCTACGGCTTATGCATCTATCATTGAGAACTTGCTTGCAATCCTCTTGGCAAAAATCGCCATCACTACCTCATCGTGTCCTCGAGTCACTCCACTAGCACCAAACCACTCGCCCATATCATGTACCATCATGTCAGTGTTTCAACTGGAGGTCTCTTCTTACCCTTTTCTCTTCTATTCCCTTGCCACCCCCACCCCTAATGCCCCCGAAAAGCCTCTTCCAAACAAAGAGGATCATTTCGATAAGCCGCCCCATGGAGTACCCAACTTCTTTCCCATAACTCATGCAGGCTGGCCGCTTATTTGGCCGAAGTCATTAGATCCTGTTTTGCTAAGCTCAAAGAGATTATATACAAGTTAATAAGTATTTTTTGAACACCTAAAGCGTAAATAGGTAATTTAGTTATTTTGATGGTGATGTAAGATTACTTTTAAAAGTTAAAAGTTAGAGAAAATATATTATATGACATATTTATGAACAAAAGGTTACTAAAAATTTTAAGGCTAGCCAAATGGACTCTCGAACATTCATGTTGAGCTAATTTTTTCACGTTCAAGATTATGTCAATAAATTATGTTATCTTAATATAATAAGAAATAAAATAGAGAAAATTTAATGCATATGATGATTCTCAACTCAAAATTTAATGAAATGGTTAACATTTATTAATTATCGTATATTTATACAGATTCTATAAGAATTTTACAGAATTCTATATTCTAATTAAAGGATGTAATAGAATTCTACATTATGAAAAATTCATGGTTTTGTCAATATAATAAATAATTTAAAACTAAAATTAGTTCAATCTGAAAAATTGAAAAGAAAATTCAATTCACAAGCCAAACAAATAAATTCAATCTATTTTTATTTATTTATTATTGTATTGAGTATTGCATACAAAATATGCATTAAATATTTTATGATCACAAACTTGTAAATGGAGTTTTAAAAACATAATTGACTATTTATTTTTTCATTCTTAGTTGTCCATAATGAAAATTCAATTTCAAATTACAACAAAAATGAGAACCCAATTCTACCTTTTATTTTGTCTGGCATGTGCTATAATGCATCCCCAAAGCCCTCCACCCCTCAACACCTTGGGGGAGTAATGCAAAAAAATAACGGAAGTGAAACTTAAACTAAAGCAGACTAGCCGTCAAAAAATTAAAACATATATAGAAATTAAGAAGAAATGATCCTTTTGTCCATTGCCCTTTTGGGTGTAAGAGTTTCAAAGTTAGATAGTTTACGAAGTCTCCTCATTAGACGAGTCCACTTCCTAAACCTTTTGTAGCGCGTGTCACCAGGTATGCTCGATTTCGATAGACATAGAGCCTAGAGCTACGTAAAGATACGGGCCTTAATAAATCTAAGGAAAATTGTAGCAGAAAATTCCTAACATTTTCAATTGTTTTATACTATACCCAAAATCTTCAATTTGTGCCAGCAAACGTCCCCAACCCTTTAGAAATATGTAGTTAGGATCCTTCGACCGTTAGTTGATCAAAAAATTTGATTTTGACCAAATTTGATAAGAGTAAAATGATAACTTATTTAATTGCATATTATAAAAAACCAAACAAAATAAAATAAAAAAGCCAAAAACACCTCACCTTCTATTCCTCACCCCACCCACAATCAAAATTGTGTAGACCTCGGATGTCAACGAGTCGAGTCGAGCCGACTCGCAAGCCAATCGGCTCAAGCAAAATCAAATGAGCTTTATTCGAGCCCGAGCCGAGCAAAAGCTCAGTCGAAAAAATAAAGCTCGGCTCGAGCTTTAGGCTCGGGCCTTGTCGAGCCGAGCCCGAGCCAGGCCAACTCGATTTTTTTTACAAGATTACGAATCTAACATTCTCTTAAAAAATTTAAAAATTACATAATTTATAGGGTTTGTTGACCTCACGAAATGGACTTCCACGTGGCCAACCGAGAGTTACTCCACGTGTTCCTCCCTACACACAACAACGCACGGTCAGGAGTACACGGTCGAAACCAGTGGGGATGGTGGTGGCCACATACACTCCGACGATCAAGTTAGTGGTCGATGATCGGAATGGTGTCGAAATTGTGTAAGAGAGTGGAGAGGAGAATATATAATGCTTGAGTGTGGAGAGCTTGGTTTAGTATATGTTTCATTACTTTTGCCTCTTGTCAAACCTTGAGTATTTATAGATGAGAAGCACTGTTGGATGTAGGACACGTGTATGCATCTAACGGCGTGAAATGTCTACTCGTAGACATCAATCAGCTGCGTCTAGAGTGGGCGGGTTATTAATTTCCTTGGATTGAGTTGACATAAAGTTGACGTCACACAACTAGACCCATGGAGATGTCACATCCATAGAGGATTCTGACAGAGATATGCTTCTAAAATTGGTGGTGAAGGTGTCCATTAAGGGAGCACCTCGGATAGCCAAGCGCTTCGGTTACAGGGGCGCTTCGATCACCTCAGTAGATTTAATTTATAAAGTGTGTGCCTTGCGGCGTGTCGAGTTGGGGTTCTGTTGAAGTTGAAACCACTTCAGAACCGCATCATTGGGACACGTGGCACTTCATAGACAAGAGGAACACTATTGTCAAAGTGGGTTAATTCATGGCGTAACAGTGATCCCCCCAAGTTCAAGCATGAATATTCATATAATGGGTGGACTTGTTTATTTGATTGTACGGACCTTAAGAGGAGATTTGCAGTATCTGATGAAGTGTTAACGTTAAAGCGCGAAGCGAGTAGATGCATCGAAAGCTTCGTGGATGGAGTGTCTTGCTAAAATCGAAGCAACATCGGTGGGGGCTCGTCTTGGTTGGTAGTTCGTTAAATCGCGAAGGGCAGTTAATTTTTGGCCGAGGCGTGTGATCCATGATGCTGGTGGCTTAAGGAGCTTATCTGCAACCGGTGCGTTGACCCACAGGGGACAATGCGTGGGGAGACACCTTAAGCTTTGTAAAGCTTGGAAACGCTGTGTCCGAAGTGAAGAACCTAGGGTGCATTGAAGCTCTGAAAAGCTAAGAAAGAAGCGTATTTGCTACCGGTGCGTTGATCCACATGAGACGATGCGTTGGGAGATGGCTTGAGCTTTGTAAAGCTTGGGAACGCAGCATCCGAAATGAAGAACATAGGGTGCGTTGAAGCTCTAAAAAGTTGGGGAAGAAACGTATCTGCTACCGGTGCTTTGACCCACAGGGGACAACACGTTGGGAGATGGCTTGAGCTTTATAAAGCTTAAGAACGCAGTGTCCGAGGTGAAGAACCTAGGGTGCGTTGAAGTTCTGAAAAGCCGAGGAAGAAGCATATCTGCTATCGGTGCGTTGACCCACAAGCGACGACGCGTTGGGAGATGGCTTGAGCTTTGTAAAGCTTGGGAACACAGCGTCCGAGGCGAAGAACCTACGGTGCGTAGAAGTTCTGAAAAGCTAAGGAAGAAGCGTATTTGCTACCAGTGCGTTGACCCATAGGGAACGACGCGTTGGGAGATGGCTTGAGCTTTGTAAAGTTTGGAAACGCAGCGTCCGAGGCGAAGAACCTAGGGTACGTTGAAACTCTAAAAAGCTGAGGAAGAAGCGTATCTGCTACCTGTGTGTTGACCCACAGAGGACGACATATTGGGAGATGGCTTGAGCTTTGTAAAGCTTAGGAACACAGCGTTTGAGGCCAAAAACCTCAAGTGTGTTGAAGCTCTGAAAAGCTGAGGAAGAAGCATATCTGTTACCAGTGCGTTGATCTACAGGGGACGACGCGTTAGGAGATGGCTTGAGCTTTGTAAAGCTTCGGAAAGAGCGTCTGAGGTGAATTGGGATGGCTTGTCCCTAATCTGAAGCGTCTTATTATGACGTTAATCGATGTGACAGCGTAGCGTATTTTCAAGGCGACAGTTGGATGTGCTGCCTGTTCCCAGAAAAAGGACTATAGCGGCTACTTATTGTTGAAGGTTGTTGTTGTTCGAGGTGACGCCTTTTATCTGTGCGTGAGGGACACAGTCAGATCTTGGGCGTTGATCAAATCTGGCGTTTCATTTCAATAATCCAGATTTGTGATGAGATGAACGGCTTAGATTGACATTGTTTGAATTCAACGATAGGGATCGTCTGAGGTATCCTATAAAAGGAGGATTTAGTGCCATTCGAACGTTTTCACCTTTGCAAACTCAGAATCTCTATTGCTCTCAAATTTCTTGACAATTTTTGACAAGTTTTGAGTTGTTTTGTGATCTTCGACGACTTTGAGGAGTTGGTTTTGAGCTTTTCGACGTTAAGACACCCATTCCGGTCGACTTTCGTAAGTATTCTTGAGTTTTTTCACAATTTTTTTCTGAAAAAATGGCCTCTGAGGGTAGCGGGTCGTCTGGGAGGGAGTTGGAAATAGTGAGGATTTGACCAGCCAGTATTAGCGGCCTCCTCGATATTGTCTGAGGCAATATTAGGGGTGAAAAAATTTGGAAGCGACCTGATAGCTCGGTAGACACTTCCATACACTGGGGGCGTCTGATTACCCTTCCAAACTTAAGCTTGTCGACCTCGATGGCCTTAAGAAAGAGTATAGGATCCCAGACAGTGTGAGTCTAGTTTTGCCATAGCCTGATGAGCGAGCCTATTACCCTAGGTCGGGATGCGTAGCTGTGAGCAAAGCACTTTTTAGGGCTGGCCTTAAACTGTCGATCCATCCTTTCTTTCGTTATGTTCTAAGGTCTTATGGCCTTGCCCCAACCCAACCGAATCTCAACTCTTGGAACGAAATGGTGGGGTTGTGGATGCTATGGAAGGAGGTGTCGTTTAGGATAGAGATGCTATTTTCAGTGTTTCAGACTTTGTACATCCCTAAGCTAGTTGCAGGGGTGATAAGACCAGGGGGTGACATTACCTGACTTCATGGGGTTCCTATACTCTATTTGTGCTCGATCTGCCGAGCTCCATCAAGGAATGGAAAAGATCATAGTGCTGGGCCTCTGGGAGATGAGACACAATGGAGGGGGACCCCCTGGCGCCTCTTACGGCCCCCACAAAATATTCAATACTTAGTGAGTACTGGAGCCTTATGATTTTTTGTGTCTCGCATTAGCTCGAAAATTAACTATTTGTTATTCTTGAATATACTCTTCCTCGATGCCAACTTTTTGCCGAGGAGTTCAATATAATTTGCATCGTTTATCAGCTTTCGCTGAAGAAAATGTCCTATAAGGAGCTTATCAAGAAGAACATTTATTTCGTCACGCACGAATTGATGGCCCCTCAAGGTAATTATCTGAAGTGTACCTATTGTAACGAATTTTCGAACTCATTGTACTTATGCTAATTCATTTTATTTTGCTGTAGACGATTTCAACAAAAAGAGGCCGATGAGGCCTGACTTTAAAATGATCCAATGAATGATGGCCGAGACAAGGGCCCTGAAGATCTCCTCCTCTACTTACAAAAAGCCGACGAAAGATTTAGTGGCTGCGAGTAAATAGCTCCAGCCCGTAGCAGAGGAGGAGGACCCAGGGACAGCTCTCCAGAGAAATGGAAAGAGGGCTTCCAGGTCGTCAAGGGGGCCCACCGTGGAGAAGGCTGCCCGGTCCTCCGTCAAACAACAATCCCAACTGGTGTGGTCATAAGGGAGAAGATGGCGGCTCTTGCTACCACTGCTGCTGCCCCGACTGATCCCCCAATTTCTGTAATTTTAGTCACATAAGTGTCGGGGCAGCAGAGGAAAAAGAGGGCTCGCCTGGAAAAGGAGGTGGACTTCCTGTGCACCAATAAAGAGGAGTTGATGAGGGAGGTGTTGGAGGCCTTGCCTCTAGAGACAGTGACCATAGCCATAGTTCACAGCAAGTATTGGACCGAGGAGTGGAAAGACCACATAGCCTCCTGCACCGTAGAGGACCTGGTCGCTGCCAACAGCGCTTGCATCGCTCGGGCTCTGAGAATAGGTGTTCAACTTGAGGGCTTGGTCAAGGACCTCAATGCCAAGAGGGAAGACCTGGCTAAGCATCTGGAGGAAGCACTGCACTACGGGGATGCAGTGCAGGCTGCCCAAGCTAAGGTTTTGAAGGTGGAGAAGGCGAGGCAAGAGATGGAGGGTCGGCTGGTCAGAGCCAATGAGGAGACAGAGAGGCTTAAGAAGGAGCTCTATGAAATGGAGTGTCAGGTGCCTGCTATGACAAGGAGGGTCGATCATGCCAATAAGTACCACCGGCTCACCACTGAGGCTCTAGAGGCCTCCAACAAAGAGAAGGCCAACCTGAGGCAATGGGCAGAGGCCCAGGTTGAGGAGATCGAATCTTTGAAGGCTGAAGTGAAGGCGACGGGAGAGTCAACAGTTCAAAACTTTATCGATCACTTCGAAGAACATCCATTGTATGATGACTTCGCCAACTACTAGCCTCATGGAATGCCCAGGCAATGTTGGATCACCTAAGGGAGGTCCACCCAACTCTGGATCTAACTTCCCTAGAAGCGGAGTTCGGTGGGTCTATTGGAGGTCGACCTAATAGGGCCGTCGACGAAGCTATTAAAGCCTCCCAAGAGGCCGAACCGGAGGCTGGAGCTGAAGACGCCCCTCCAGTATAGTATGAATATTTTGTAATGGCTTCAGCCCACCTTTTGTAATTTTATTTTGATATTAATGAAATTAAATTTTTTCCTAGTGTTGTTGCTTCTTCCCTTTACTTTTATGTTGAAATGTTTGTATCTTGATGAGTAATGAACCCTTAAGTAAATATTAAGCATCATTTACCAACAATAACCAGTCGATGACAGAAGAATTAACCCATATAAAGTACTGAAGAACTGAGGCACCAATTGATTAACCCATAGAACATAATGAAGGATTGAGGTAGCATAACTTAGAATTTACAACATTATCTTTTACTAAGGCAGTTTTAGCACTTAGTAAGATAGAAATGTTACAATGGACTGTGGACAAAATGGAGATCGGATCGGAACATACACTTATCACTAATAGTACTTCCTTAAGTGTTCAATGTTCCACTGATGAGGTAGCACTTTCCCTGCTATGTCTTCGATTTCATAAGTATCGAGTTAGGACTCCTTGCGGATGCGATAAGGACCTTCCCAGTTCGGTCCAAACACTCCGGACTTAGTTGGCTTCGATGATTGGAAGACCCTTTTGAGGACGAGGTCCCCAGACGAAGAGTTCGATTTCTGACCTTGGAGTTGTGATAGCGGGTCATCTTTCTTCGATACTTAACCAATTTTATTTGGGAGGAATCCCTCATTTCTTCAAGGAGGTAGAGTTCGTACACTCGAGCTTCGTCGTTGTCTATCTCATTAAAATGCATCTGACGATGAGAGGAGACTCCCATCTCGATCGGACTCACGGCCTTGCTCCGTAGGTCAAAGAAAAGGACATTTTTCCTGTTGCGGTTTGGCTAGTTGTTCAAATGGCCCAGAGGATATGGGTAAGCTCATCGACCTATGCCCCTTTCGAGGCGTCAAGCTTCATTTTCAGAGTATGCTTGATAGTTTTGTTCACTGCCTCAACTTGTCCATTTGCTTGGGAGTGATGAGGCATTGAGAAATCCTTCCTTATCTCCAGCTCGTTTCACAAGTCTTGCATATTCTTGTTGTCAAACTGTCTTTTGTTGTCAGGCACTAAAGAGTGGGGAATGCCAAACTTGTAAATGATGTTTTTCTAGACGAAGTTTGTAGTAACCACCTCGGTGATCTTGGCCAGAGGTTCAACTTCAACTCACTTCGTGAAGTAGTCAATGGCAACAATAGCAAAAGTAGCGCTTTCTCTTCCTTTTGAGAGCAGGTCAATGAAGTTGATGTCCCACTTGGCGAATGGCCACGGGCTGGTGACCACGGAGAGGCTTTGAGAAGGCTGCTCTTGAATGTTTGAGAAGCACTGACACTTGTCACATTTTTGAACAAATTGACAAGAGTCTCTTTTTAAGGTCGGCTAGAAGTAGCCTTGTCGAAGTACTTTGTGTGCCAGAGCCGTTCCTCCGGAGTGGTTACCGCAGACTCTCTCATGGATTTCCCTGAGTATATACATGACTTCTTTTCTTCCCACACATCGGAGAAGTGGCGAGGTAAAAATCCCTTTTGTAGAGCACTTCATCGTGGAGAATAAAGTGAGCAGCCCTCCTTCTTAATTTCTTCGTCTCGCTTTTGGAGGCTGGCAACGATTGATCTTTGAGATAGGCTACAATGGATTGCATCCAAAGTGGGATTCCTTCAATCCATAGTACATCTTCATCTCGAGAGATAGAGGGCTTTGGTAGGCGCTCAATTGGGACAATTTTTAGCAGCTCCAGATCCCTGTTGCTGGCTAACTTGGACATGGCACAAGTTTGTGTATTTTAGAAGCGTAGGACTTAAATCAATATGAATCTCTCGAAGTGAGGGACTAGGTTCAGGACCAATTTCAGATACGCGTCCATGCCACTGTTTTTGGCTGCAAACTTTCCGTTGACCTGACTTACCACAAGCTGAGAGTCGCTGCTTGCTAAAAGCCTTTTAACTACTAGAAGGGCCTCATATTTCGCAGCGTTGTTCAAAACTTTAAAGCCGAATTGACCACGCAGTTTAGCTTATGGCCTTTTGGGCTTTCTAAAACAACTCCTGCTTCGGAGCCAGTCTTTCCCGACGATCCATCCACAAATAGGTTCCATGTTGGGAGCTCGGCTAGTTCCATTGTTGCCTCCATTTCTGGGGCTTTGGCAAATTTAACCACAAAATCTGTAATTGCCTAGCTCTTGATGGCATTTCGGGTTCGGAATAGTAGGTCAAACTCGCTGAGCTCGATTGCCCATTTTAGCAAACGGTCCGAAGCGTCTGTTCTCTGCAACACTTGTTTTAATGGAAAATTGGTGAGAACTTAAATTGAATGGGCTTGAAAGTACGACATCAGTTTCCTTGATGCTGTCAAGGGGGAGTGCAAGCTTCTCCATATCTGGGTAGCACGTCTCTATTGGGAGTAGTGCTTTGCTAATACAGTACACCGACAATTGATACGTGTTTTCCTCCCTGACAAGGATTGCACTGACAGCCTCGTCCGAGACTGCTAAGTACAACAGCAATGGTTCTCGTGGTTCAAGTTTGGATAGTAGGGGTACCTCTCCTAAGTACTTCTTCAGCGCTTGGAAGGTTTTCTCGCACTCATCTGTCCATTGAAACTTTTTTCCTTGCTTTAAGATTTTAAAGAAGAGTAGGCTCTTGTTAGTGACCCTAGAGATGAAGCGACTGAGTGTGGCTATTTGATCATTGAGGCTTTGGACCTCCTTTGGCTTCTGAGGTGACCTCATTTCTAGTAAGGCCCTTATCTTTTCTGGATTCTCCTTAATTCCTCTTTGGTTCACAATATATTCCAGAAATTGACTTGAAGCTACCCCAAAGGTGCACTTGAGAGGGTTCAATTTCATTTTATACTTTCTAAGAATCTGAAAGATTTGCTCGAGGTGACTTACCCATTCCTTCGCCTAGAGGCTTTTAACTAGCATGTCGTCTACGTAGACTTCTATGGTTTTACCAATGAGCTCGACAAACATCATATTGACCAACCTCTAATATGTAACTTTGACATTTTTCAATCCGAAGGGCATCACCTTACAGCAATACAATCCTTCGTCTGTGATGAATGATGTGGATTCCTCATCAGGTCGGAACATGGGTATCTGGTTGTACCCTGAATATGCATCCATGAAGCTTAAGAGTTCATGTTCATCAGTGGAGTCCACAAGTTGGTCTATCCTTGAAAGAGGGAAGCTGTCTTTAGGGCACGTCTTGTTCAAATTTGTGAAGTCTACGCACACCCTCCATTTTTCGTTAAGTTTCTTCATGAGGACCGGATTGGATATACACTTCGGGTATATGGCTTCTCTGATGAAGCCGATTGGCTGAGTTTATTGACTTCTTCTTTGAGTACCTCATATCGCTCTGAGTTGAGGGCTCGTCTTTTCTGCCGATGCAGGGCGCATGAGGAGTTGATGTTAAGGTGGTGGCAACTAATCCTTGGATCTATTCCCACCATGTTTTCGTGATTCCAAGCGAAGACATCCAGTTCTTTTTCAGGAAGTTTATCATTTCTTCTTTCACTTCAGGGGATAGTACTTTTCCAATTCGTAAGACCTGAGTGGGGTCTTCAGGGTTAGTGGAGAAAGTTTCCAGTTCTTTTATTGGGGTCGCATTTGGTTAGACTCGATAATTCGAGAATCCAACTCATCAAGAGGGTGCCCTTCTTCAGGGGCCTCTACCATGTCGACGTCTTCCTCCTCTTCGGGGGTATACCCTTATTCAGGGGTCTCGAGCATTTCTACGTCCATGTCAACTTTGTTGGCGTCGTCCATTATAATGATATTAACAGCGTGGGGTTTAGATTTTCGCAGAGAGTTGAGGTAACATGCTCTTGAATCCATCTAGTCGCTTCGAACTGTAGCAATTCCATGCTCAGTTGGGAACTTCATACATAAGTAATGGATGGAGGTGACTGTCCAAAGATCTTTTAGGGCAAGTTGGCCCAATACTTCGTGGTAAGCTGATCTGTGGTCTACCACCAGGAACTCCATTAAGTGGTGGGCCACTAGGGGGCTGACCCCATCTCGACAGGTAAAAAAATTTGCCCTATGGGACAATGCTGTTGCCGGTGAATCCGAATATCGGATCGGTCATGGGGATCAACCGATGTTGAATCTGTATTTTGTCAAAGGTGGATCCGAACAGTATATTCACCGAGCTGCCATTGTCAACGAGCATGTGCTTGAGTCCGTTTCGAGCCACTACGGCTCTTATTACTAACACATCATAATGGGGGTGATAAACTTCTTGCGCATTTTCTTGAGGGAAAGTGATTGGAGCCATCCTATTGGCCTTTTGAGATTGACTGACAATGTAAGTAATCATTGGTGGATCATTTGCTTCCCTTGTGTAGTTCCTCTGGGCGTTCCTGGTGTTGTCCCCGATATGGAGGCCCCCAATGAGTGTATCAATTTCTCGGATGATATTGCCTCCGGTGGCTGGTGCCTGATTCCTTTGCCTGGATTCTCCTCGAGATCTATCTCGTCTCTATTCTTCGAGGTGATTGATCCCACTGTCGACTCGACTCCCTATTTGGAGAGTTGGACCTGCAGAAGTGTTCATGATAATGGTTCCTCCTGGAAGAGCTTGAGTTGCCCTGGTTTGACGACCGAGGCGCGCCTCTGCATTCGTTGATGTCATGGCCATAGAGTTGGTAAAATGTGCAAAACTTTGCCCCTTCCAGGGGCTTGCTTGCCTGCTTCTTCTTCTTGCATCGGTTGTTTGTTCCCCCAAAAAGTCCTGCTTCAGCAGGGGTATTTTCATATGCCAGCACTGGTACTACATTCAGAGTAGCTGAAACTAATGCCTGTCCGGATATAGGGGCTATTGTGTGACTTGCCTGGGTGTGCCACTGGTCCTTGACCCATCTGCCTCTGAGGCGGAAGAAGTCCCTGAGCCACACAGTTTCGGTGGTCAATCATCTCCTCATTGATAATTTCTACCCCATCATCTCAACCAATTCATCGTAAGTACCTGAATTCTTGCTTCGTACGTCTCTCTAGAACAATATGTTCATGTTGAGCCCTCCTTTCAGGGCTGAAAGGGCCTCTCTATCAATGACTTGTTCGTAATACGTGATTTCATCAGTGAATCCGATGAGATACCTTTTTAGCATCTCACCAAGAGCTTGCCTCATGTCTTGTAGGCGTTGCACTGGGGTCTCTCCTTCCATTCGTGAAAGGTATTGGTTCAGAAATGCCTACTTCAAGTCTGGCCAACTTTTGATGCTCGGAGGTGGTAACCTGTTATACCACACCTCAGCAGCTCTGGTGAGGGTTAGATGGAAAGCCCTACATTTCAGTGTCGACGAGGCTCTTCTGAGGCTTATCTGCGTCATGTACTTAGTTAGGTGTTTCTGTAGGTCCCCATTTCCTTCATACTTAGGAATTTTAGGGGACATAAAGTTCACAGGCATCGGGAAGCTTCGAATTTCTCTGGAGAAGGGGAAGTTGTCATCATCGTCATCAATTTCGTAGGAGTGACATGGCCCTTTAGAGCCTTCTTCCTTTGATGCATTTTGGGGAGGTGGAGATGTACCTCCCCGAATACCCCAATTCATTAGGTTTCTCCTCTCTTGCCTATTTCTAGGCGGATGAGGTGCCTCTTATTCTTCTTCTTGCTCCTACTCCTGTACATGCTGAGCCGACCTTTGTATAGAGCTAACCCTATTACTGGGGTTTCAACAAATCCGATCGAAGACTCTAACCGACCTCTAAGGTTCGTAATCTGGGGAGAATTTTTCTCCCAGCTGTGGTTCTACTGCGTGAGTACCTTGGGTGTAGGAAGTGACATCCACTCCCACTTTCCTCTCAATGGGGTGTTCCCTGTGGTGGCTTGAATGAACTCGAGCATGAGGTGCTAGGTTTTGCCCTTGAGCTGGGTATAGCCCTGTGGCATTGGAAAGCCATACTGACATTGGGCTTGCATGAAGAATTTACGCATCACTAGATTTTGGGCTGCAATATCTCTCATGTCTGCAGCTATTTGAGTCATCCCTTCAGTGAGTGCTGCTGTCCTGTTACCTTGGTGACGCCGATGATGGAGTCTCGAATGCGTGACATTATTCCGAATCACCTCTTCTTCAGAGGCGTCCCTGTGCCCTTTAAGATTTGCATCCTCATTACTATAACTTATTTTCTCAATCCTTTTTTCAAGGGGTTATGAACTTAAGACAGTTGACTTGGTCCTTTTTTCAAGAACGTCCCTTTTTCAAGGTAAGTCGGTAGTTCTCTGGTGGCTTTTCCTAATGGTAAATGGGGAATTCTTTGATTGGAACCTTCCCACAGACAACGCCAATCTGTTGACCTCGTGAAATAGACCTCCACCTGGCCAATCGAGAGCCACTTCACGTGTTCCTCCCTACACACAACAACGCACAGTTAGGAGGACACGTTGGAACCAGCGGGGATGGTAGCGGCCGCATACACTCCGACGATCAAGTCAGAGATCGATGATCGAAATGGTACAGGAATTGTGCAAGAGAGTGGGGAGGAGAATATATAATGCTTGAGTGTGGAAAGCTTGGTTTAGTATATGTTTCATTACCTTTGCCTCTTGCCAAATCTTGAGTATTTATGGATGAGGAGCACGTTGGATATGGGACATGTATATGCATCTGACGGAGTGAGATGTCTACTCGTAGGCGTCAATCAGTCTCGTCTAGAGTGGGCGGGTTATTAATTTCCCTGGATTGAGTTAACATAAAGTTGATATTACATCAACTAGACCCATGGAGATGTCACATTCATAGAGGATTCTGATAGAGATATGCTTTTGAAATTGGCGGTGGAGGTGTCTGTTAACGGAGCACTCGGATAGCCAAGCGCTTTGGTTACAGGGGGCGCTTCGGTCACTTCAGTAGATTTAATTTATAAAGTGTGTCTTGCGGTGCGTCGAGTTGGGATTTGGCTGAAGTCGAAACCACTTCAGAACCGCATCGTTGGGACACATGGCACTTCGTAAACAAGAGAGACACTATTGTCGAAGTGGGTTAGTTCGGGGCGTAACACGAGTTACAAATCAAATAAAAATTACAACTTATAAAATTGCATTACAAATTAAATAAAAATTACAACTTACAACTCTCCTCATTTTTTCGGACTTGGGATCGGCTACATGACATAAGCGGAGTTAAAATTGTACACGAATAAAATATTTATTGTACAATTTTTCTTAAAACAAATAAATTTAAAATTACACATTGTTTTGAAATAAATTATTTTAAAAACTTACAACATTCTATGTTTGGATCTACTGCAACTTTTCGACCAGTATACTGTCAACATGTTCTTGAACACGTAATTATGCACATTCTCAATCCTTCAAGCACATTAAAGTCTTCAATATATCTTCTTTTAGCCTTGAACGTTCGTATGATAAACTTCGACCACCTAAACTGAATGCAGCCTCCGATGCTACCGTAGACACCAGATGTGTCAGTAGATCACGTGCAATTTTTGATACAATTGGATACTGTCTTTCATTACATCTCCACCAATTTAGAAGACTAAATTTCTGTAATTCTTTTTCAGGTAACACACTACGAACGTCCAAGCACATATACCTAGCTAACTCGAAGGAAATTTCAAAATTTGTACCACCAACATTTATCGCTCTAGATATCAATGAATTAGAACTAAACGAGGGAACGCTTGTATTGCTTTCCAAAAATTTTCATAAATTATCTGAATTTGTTGAAATATCTCTTGAAGAATAACTTTAGGAAGTAGAACTACACTGACCTTCTTTATCAGCATAATAATTATACATTTTAGATAACATAGATTCTATATTCACATGTGTTAATTCTACATTCATGAAATTTGAAATTCCCTTTACAGTGGCTGTTGTGCTATTCAAATTAAGTCGATGGTCCATTGTTGAAGCTAAATTAAATAAAGAGGACAATTCTTCTCAATATTTACGAAATTTTAACTCCATAGAGCAAACTAAGTCAGAAAAAGGGCAAATTCCTGTATTTATGAAATGTAGAAAAAATGTTGTAAAACAAGTAAAAATGTTGGGTAATAAACTCCACTACATTCTTTTGTAGCATCGAAAAAAAAATTTAAAATTTTTTTCACGTGAAATGCAAGAGACCATTCTCAATCTTCTAAATTATGTTAAGGTCCGTACGTATGCCCACGATTATAATATAATGAAATCACTTTATCATAATTTCCACACAAATGTAACATAAGATATGTAGAGTTCCATCTATGTACTATATTAGTGGAAAATGATTTCTCCTGTAAGCCATACTCTACACACAAACTGTTAAATACTTGCTTTCTTGTTGGTGACACAATAATAAAATTTATTGCTTGTTTAATTTTATCTAAAGGATAACTTATATGTTATAATCCAGCTTTTACAATTAAATTGATAATTTGACATACACAAAATTGATAAAAAAATAAAATTCCAAATGTAGGGTTAAGATCATTAATAAATCTTTCGATAACACCTTTGTTCACACTAGTATTATCAAAAGTAAAACTTCGAATCATATCTTGCATACCATATTCATGTATGATATCTTTTAAAATCATGTATATGTTAGTTGCATTATGAGGATATTTTACACATCTAAATGCAATAATTCTTTTATGTAAAAGCCACAGGTGATCAATATAATGAACCGTAGCAGCAATATAACATTTTTTATTACCACCGGTCCATAAATAAGATGTAAATGATATAACACTATTAAAAAATTTTAAACTTTCAATAGCAACTTGTTTTCTTTTGTTATATAATTTTATAGTATCTGAACGAAAAGTATTTCTACAATAAGAAGAATACCTGAGTTGGAGATATTTCTGCACGAGTCAGGTAAAGTGTACTGAGTCTATCATCGTAAGCGGCATCTTTGCTGCAGCCACGTATGCAGTCATTCCTTCACAAATTTTTTTTTGTGAATATACAAAGGTGGAAAGAGTAGAACAAGAACCGTCAAACACTAGTTCAGTCTGTTTCGAGTCGAAATCGACTAGTTTCGCTTTGCAACTCCTTAATATGTGTCTATTCAAATGTGTTGTGCTCGAACTGGGCTTCCAACTAAGTTCTTTGCCACAGTAATTGCAACATGCTTTTCAAATATCCACTCCATTTTGAATGCCAACTTTTTTACGTGTTATATGTTACCAACAATCTGAGGATTCTTTTTTCGACCTTTTAATCTCGAGCATTTCTTCCTCTTCAATATTCTCTAAATCAATTGGAACATTTTGATATGTATCGTCGTAACTGGATGGAGTACTCGAGCTACCCTTAAACTGATTAAACTCATCACTAGTAAAATTCATTTTTAACTAGTATAGTATAAAATACAGAATATCAGAGTATGAGAGTGAAAAAAATTGAATATAAGATTGAGAGCAAAGAAATTGGAGTTGAAACTTGAATCTATAATACTGCACGTTAAAATCAATTGAAACAAATTGATTTGAAACTTAAAAGTTTACCCCGTATTTATAGCCAAAAAATCAATTTTACCTCCAAATTTGAAATATGAGCCTCGTAAATTGAATCGTAAAACACAGTAGAAAATCAGAAAATTTATCTGTTTAATCAACTAGGCTACCTTAAGGCAGCACCTTACCTTTTCTATTTTTTTTTTTGGTTTAAATTTTGGGTGGGCTGCGGGCCTTGTCACAGGCCAGCTCGGGCCAATGCCCAAAAATAGGGCTCGGCCTGAGGCTTTTTCAAGTCAACCCACGAGCCGCCCGAGCTACCGAACTAGTTTGACATCCCTAAACCTCACCTTCCATTCCTCACCCCACCCACAATCAAAATTGTGTAGCCTCTCTTCTTTTTCCCTGTAAGCGCTATCAGAAACAGCCACATCGCCACCACAACTCCCTTCACCACCACCCACTACCAATGCTGACCTCCTTTATCGCTACCTTCCAGCTCATTGCACGTGTAGAAAATAAACCAAAAGACTCACCCCACTATTGGAAAAATAAAACTAAGGGTGTGTTGGAGCCCAATTATTTGGCATTATAATGAGATGAATAATTTTATTTTTTTTAAATGAGTGGTTGAAATTTTTTTAATTTACGTGTAATATTATTTTATTGAAAATTGTGTGGTCAAAAGTATGAGAGAGAAAAATTTAATTTAATGTAATGAGAAATAATATGGCTCAAACGGGGGCTAAGAAAGCTCACATAATAGTCAAATGGCAGCCATTGCCACACCTAAATCGATACCATCATCAGCATCTCAAATTGCCAATCGCCCCAGCAACAAAAACCCACCGTTCATTGTAGATTACAAATCGACAAACCCCAAAATTGACACCAAAGATCCAAAAATCAAATCTCCACCAATCGCCACCATTACTAGTGATTGTCAAATCCTCACACAACTATAATCGAAACTCATAAAATCAAAAAATGAAAATAAAATTGTTACAAATCTTCAATAGATTTATGAAAGAAATTTTGATTTGCATTGAGATGACGACTTCGACCACCGGTCTGGGTGGGAGTCAGGAAGGGGAAGCCGCGAAAGGGAAAGATAGATTTTTGTTTCATGGATGCCCACCACTAGCTTATAGGTTTTTCATGAGAGTGGGATGGAGTGAGGCACGTGGGTAGGTTTCTTTTTTCAGTTTTTTGGTTTATTTTTATGTTAAATTTGAGGAGTTATCATTTGGTTAAAATCAAATTTTTTGGTCAACTAACGGCACAATTTGTACCTTAGCTGCATATTTCTGAAAAGTTAGGGACCTTTATTAGCATAAATTAAAGGTAAGAGTAAAATCTACAAAAATTAAAAAGTTAAAAGACTGCTGCTGCAATTTTCCCATAAAATGTATAATAAAAACACGGAAGCGTTTCTCTTACACATGAATTTGACAAATATTTTTGACAAATAATCATGATCTTTAAATGAAGCAAATCCAACGTCACGATTATTTGTTAAAAATACTTGTCAAATCCATGTATAGGATGAACGCTACCATAAAACATATTAAAATCCACTTTTATCAAACAGCATAAATTTACAGAGGGAGATACTATATGTACCAAATCATTTACGAAATGGGTGATCGAATTGACAAGTGTCGTGTCTTTATTGGAGTGGACAGGCGCCCCTCCAATAGGGGGTATCACTTGTCAATTCGATTAAAAATTAGGTAAGAGATTTGGTACAAGTAAATTAATTCTATCTCCAAATCACGGCCCGATTAGAAAACCTAACCCGTCTTCTGCTCACCGTATATAAGTGCCTTTGTTCAATCGTACATAGACCCACCTATTTCTTTGAATTGGAAAAATCCGGGAATAGTCGCGGTGTGATCTTTGCAGATCTGGTGGTTCTTTATAAATTCTTTTGGTAATTTTTTTATCTGCTGAGTTCTAAATAATTCTTGACGACTTCGGCTTGTATTGGTACATTCTTTTGAATCTATGTTTTTCTTCTTGGTGGATATTGTTTAAATGTGAACACGGTTGATTTCAGGGTCTTATTTACTTGAGTCACCTTTCATTTTTTGGGTTAATATCTCATTCTCCTCCCTACTTTCGTAATTGACACACGTTTGACGTTTTGTTTGAGTTATCTTTTGATTTCCAATTCATCATTAATGAAGTTGATTGATTTTAGGTTTTGCTTTCTCTATCTCCTATCAATTTTTGTAGTTGAAGAATACTTGCTGTATGAAGTTATATTATTAAGTTTTTTTAGTCATTGATTTTCCAATTCATTATTAATGAAGTCGATTGACTTTAGGGTTTTGATTTTCTGGATTTTTGGTTTAATAATTTTGGTTAACATTAATCTTCCTTTTTACTATTTTACAATTGAAAGATTTGTTATGCTTCGTGAGTTTGTTAATTTTAAAACTAAACCTTTTATGCTTATATACTTAAAATACCATTTGTAATGACCGGGAAGGTTCTGTATGTGTAGAGATAGAGAGTCCAGAATTTTCAGTGTCAATCCTTTTTTTGTTGTTAAAAGCTGGTAAAAATGTATTATGTTTTTACGCGGAATCTTGTTCAAATGAATTGGAAGAAATTTATGTTTAAATAAGTTGGAAGTGAACTATTTCATTCAAGTAAGGCAAAATGATGGACAATCTGAAACCACACTTACAGATACTTTTTAGGGTTTTATATTGTGGACATGTAGGGACATAGATGGACTCATGCACATTCTTCGGAGCATTATGTTTAAAAGGTTGATCGGGTGTTCAGGCATTCCCGTAAGCAAGGCATAAGCTTCAATGTATACCAGAAAAAAAAAAGACAGAGTAAAGTAATTAAAATGCGAAATAATCTCATAATAAATCATAAAATCTCTTCAAAATTTAAATAGAATAATTTAAAATGTTCAAAAAAATAAAAAATAAAAAATAAAAAATAAATCCATGAAGTAACAAAAAGGAAACTATTTCTTTAGTTGGTGGAGCAACGGACTATTCCCAAAGTGGACTAGTATAAATATTTTTTTTAAGTTGTAGCTGGTTCCCAAGGTGGTTTAATAGGGAGACAATTTTTTAATGCTTTAGCAATAGCTAGTGAGGCAATGGGCTATTTACAAAGTTGGGTCCAGAGGAATTTTTAATATTTTTTGCCCTGCGCCATAAGCAAAGTAAATAAGTCTAGAGAATTAAATAGTGAATGCCTCACAAGCATTGAAGCATGTCTCCAGAAATGCCACCCGATCAGGGCCTTAAGGTGTTTTTTATTTGCCATGCTTTGAGATGTTGAGATTTTTTAAACAATTGGAGCATCTTATATGACATGGGTCAGCAATTGGAAATGTCAAGATCTGGTTTCATTAATGGGAATTTCTGTTGAACAGAATACTTATATTTATGATATGTGGGCGGAAAATGGGGGTTTTCTGAATTCGGATTATTCAGACTAAGTCTCATTATTTCAGTTTTCATTCACTCGCATCATTTTGCTAATTAGTATGCTTTATTGCAGGCTATTCCTGGTAGCTTAAATACTTTTTATTGCTTCTGAAGTTTCATTGATTGGATTTGATTTTTTCGACACTTGTTTGATGGATGATGGCTATTCCAATGGATGATTACAAGGAAAATTCATCAAGGGAACGTGTTCAGCACCTCTTCAACAAGGTATATGTGTTCTTTAGTCCAAAAGATTATCTCTTTGTGGGTGGAAATTGAGTTTGGCATTCTTCATGTGAATGTTTGTGTCGTATAATGTGGCCTAGATTACGTTTCTTTTTGTAGAACATTGGCAAAGGGGTTACCTTCGAAAAATCATCCAATTACCTCATCGAGATAAACGAGGCATACAAATGCAGAATTATCTTGTTTGGTTTAGTTGGCGTTTTTAAAAAGATATAATTATTATGTTCTCTTTAATCAATTATGTTTCTTTGACTGATTTCTCATTCCACTATAGAATGTTGAATTGGAGGCCAAGCGTAGGAAAGCCGCCCAAGCCAGAATCCCTTCTGATCCAAATGCATGGCAAAAGATGCGTGAAAACTATGAGGCTATTGTCCTTGAAGACCATGCTTTTTCTGAACAAAACGACGTAGAGTATGCTTTGTGGCAGTTGCATTACAGGAGAATTGAGGAATTACGGGCACTCTTCAACGCCTCTCTAGCTTCATCAGGACCAGCTGCACCCCCGAATGGGGAAGTTCCTTCCCGAGCTGGACCTGATCGACTGACCAAAATCCGTTCCCAGCTCAAGGCGTTTCTTTCTGAGACCACTGGATTTTATCATGATTTGATGTTGAAGATAAGGGTAAAGTATGGTCTACCACTGGATAATTTTTCCGATGATCCACACAATCAAATTTCCTCGTTAGAACATGGAAATAAATTTTCTGAGAAGAATAAGGGATTGATATCCTGTCATCGCTGTTTGATTTATCTGGGGGATCTTGCACGATACAAGGGCTTATATGGGGAAGGGGACTCTAAAGCTCGGGAATTTGCAGCTGCGTCCAGTTATTATATGCAAGCTTCTTCACTTTGGCCTTCTAGTGGTAATCCACATCACCAGGTAAACCCTTCTTGAACTTCATAGTGGTTTTTAGTTGGCAACTTTTGTCATTAATTGCCTCTTCCTATATTTTGGATATGGTTGTCCTGCTTGGTTATTAACTTGTAGTTCTCTTAATTTTTCAGGTTGCTATACTGGCAGGATATTCCAATGATGAACTGGGGTCTATATATTGCTACTTCCGAAGCCTAGCTGTTGAGAACCCTTTCATCACTGCAAGGGACAACTTGATCATCGCATTCGAAAAGGTAACTATTCAGTATATGAACAAGTACGAGGATGTTAAGTTCATTAAAATTTTCACCTTTAACCTAGTATATAACTATGTTCTTATTTTTTCACTTGTTGTTATTATCTTTTTTACGAGTGTTAGGCTTAACTCCATGTCTGTTCCTGAGAGTAGAGAATAGCATTCGTGATTGAAATTGGTGCTTTGTTACCTAATAAGAACAAAACATGAAGTAGAAAGTGCCATTTGATCAAGTATTACTATGTCACAAGGACCTCTTTTCTTGCTTCAATTTTTCAAGATTCTTGTTACCTTCCCATCAACCAATGGCACTTTTACACCATTGTTCTCGTCATTAATTTTCTCTATTTTGGCAGAATCGTCAGAGTTATACCCAACTTCTTGGTGATGCTAAAGCTTTGGTGAAGGCAGCACCTTCGAGGATGCCTGGGTACAGGAGAGGTAAAGGTGAAACTAGGACTTCTATTAAAGATAATAAGGTGGAAGCAAGTTCAGCTAAGAAAAGAGCTTCTGGCGTTGCTGATCTTTTGAAAGCCTTCATCACACGATTTGTTCGACTAAATGGCATTCTTTTCACGCGGACAAGGTCTGTTCTGAATTTTTACACTGTTTAGTATATTGTGACATTAAAATGACAAACCAATGATGCTTATACGTTTCTCATGTTTATCCAGCTTGGAAACTTTTGAGGAAGTCTTCTCAATGGTTAGAAATGATTTGTTAGAACTTCTTTCTTCTGGGCCAGATGAGGAGTTCAACTTTGGTTCTGATGCTGCACTGTGTCAACTAGTAATTGTCAGACTGATCATTATTCTCATATTTATTGTTCATGATGTGAGCAAGGAAAACAAAAACCAATCATATGCTGATAGCCTACAGCGTTCAGTCCTGCTTCATAATGCATTTACTGCTACCTTCGAATTTATGGGTTATGTACTTGAACGCTGCAACAAGTTGAATGATCCTTCATCTAGCTTTTTATTGCCTGGTATCATGGTTTTTGTAGAATGGTTAGCCTGTAACCATAATGTTGCAGTAGACAGTGGTTTGGAGGAGAAGCAAGCGAATGTTAGATCCTTTTTTTGGAACAATGTTATCGCCTTCTTTAATAAGCTCTTATCAAGTGGATATGTATATATTGGTGAAGATGAAGACGAAACATGTTTCTCCCATGCGAGTGAGTACGATGAATTTGAGACTGCTAATCGTCTTGCATTGCCTGAAGACTTTGAATTGAGAGGATTCTTTCCTCTTCTTCCTGCTCAAGTTACCCTCGATTTTTCAAGGAAGCATAGTTTTGGAAGTGATGGTGGCAATAAGGAAAAGAAAGCCCGCATTCAGAGGATTATTGCAGCTGGAAAGGCTCTCGCAAATGTGGTCCAGATTGGGAAGGAGGGAATATATTTTGACACGAAGTTGAAGAAATTCTTGATCGGTGTTGAACCCCAAATTTCTGTTGATTATCCACTCACCAGCCCTTTAGAAGATCCCAAAATAAATGGTAATTCGCTAGAAAATTCTGTTGAGGGCCAAGTGGTTCTAGCTGCTAGGCCCAAGCTGGAGGTTGATGCTGAAGGAGAGGAAGACGACGAGGTTATTGTCTTCAGGCCATCTAAGACTGAGAAGCATGTGAGTGACTTCGCATCAAAGTTAACTTCTTCAGAGGTTCTTGCTTCCACTGTTGGTGATGGAAGGGTTCATTGTGGGAATCAGAATGGGTCTGTTTCTGTTGGAGATGAGAGTTTCCTCTTACAGGGTGCTCCAAGCACTGGACGATCTATAGCTGTTGCTAACTGCACTTCTCAGTATATGCTACCAGTCCAACCCAGCTTTTCAAAGTACTTGGTAGAACAAGCTCCAACCCTGAATGGCTTGTCCCACTTGAGTTTGATGGAAAATGGATCTTTTATGAAACCTGCTCTGCAAGATCAATTGGGAGTGTCCCAGCCTGCTGCTTCTGCTGTTCCCTACCCTCGGTTTGTCAACACTGATTCTGGACATAATTATCCTGTTCAGATTTCACAAACTGCTGTAACATCTAAATTTGATTCCATTATGTACCCCAGAGCAGCTACTGATGGCCCGTTTGTCAAACCATCACCAGCCATATCAGCAGGCATAAAAAAGAATCCTGTGAATCAACCTGTTCGGTATTTTGGGCCCCCACCTGGCTTTGGTTCCACTCCTTCTAAAACTGTGGATGAGTCATTGAACAGCATGACATTGAAAAATGAAAATCATTTAACCCCTCAAATGGACGAACATAGCTGGCTAGATGGATATGAGTTATCTTCAAATCAAAGTGCTGGATTTAACAAGTCCATTAATCATGTGGGACCAAAATTCCCTTCTGCGAGCAAGAACAGTGGTTCAATGGGAAAGACAAGCTTCCCTTTCCCTGGGAAGCAAGTCTCTGTGATGCAAGTCCAGAGTCAAAACCAGAAAAGCTGGCTCGACTATCAGTTGCCAGAGCATTTGATGCAGTACCAGGAGCAGCAGCAACAATTTCATGGAGGAAATCAACATTATGTCAGGTCAAAGAAGTATCAAGGACAATCTCCTTTGGAAAGTCACTTCTTTGTGTGAGATGATTAGGGGAGCATAGATGGTAAGGTGTATTCTGCCTCTTTAGTTTTTAGTCTTCAAATCATTATTTTCTTCCTTCCCTCTCTATAGATGGGGGGCAGTTTCCTACTATCTTGAAATTGACTTTATGTTGAGATGCTCCACTTGAATTTCTACCACATCAAATTTTCTTAACGTATTAAGGTTTGAACAGTTTGACGCGACAAATATCCATGGCTGGGTTGCTATCATTTCCACCATTGCTTTTGCTGAATCTTCCGTGTTGAGTTTTTGTTGGAGCATGGTAGTAGTTGGAGTGTTGAAGGCACCTGATTTTGAACAGGTTTCTCTCTGTCAATTGACTTTTTCTTTTAAGATGTTAGTTTTTCCTTTCAAATTACGTAAAATAATCAAAACGTCTGACACAGTAGCCTTTTATTTTGATTTTATACTGACTGAATGTGTTTGTTCTTCTGAGTGTTAGTTTCTTCCTTTTGGCATATTTCTCTTTTTCCTTTTCTCAACTGTGGTTTTCAGCTCGAGGAAAATGGTTTTTTTCATGTGAAAGTGATTTTGCAATCTTTGGCCTTGCTGTTTGAGCATCGCTTGCATTTAATTTTTTCCCCCCTTGGTTCTCTCTATTTTTAGCTCCTAATGAATGCATATATGACCATTTAGGGTCCTTTTGATTGAGAGTTCCAACATCTTTTTCTCTTTTACTTTTGGTTCGATTGAAGAGAGGACAGACTGGGTCTGCCTAACTGTACTTTGCCCCCATTTTCTTTTTTCACTGGTCTAGACGAGTTGTTTGGTAGAAGGGGTGTTGCCTTTGGTTACCAATTTATTAGTACCTTCTCTATCTCGTGTTTTATTTTTGCGATAAAATCTTGCTCCGAGTACCTTATGTGTGCTTGTGTATGTTTCTTGCAAGATGAATGATAACTACCTTCACCATTAGCCTTACAAGAGAAAGTGCTCATTTTATCCCTTAAATAGCAACTATCTCTATATTTGTCTTACCTTCCCCAACATCCTTCAATCAGATGAAGAACTTGACTTCCTACAATGCGATCTGTTTAATGATGTAGATATTGCCAATCGGCTCCTTGATAATGCTGTCATACTACTTCGCCACCAGAATATTCTCTCCTGGGCACTGATGCATTTGTTACTTGGTAAATGTGTGTAGCTTGGCCTATGGAGTTATTTGACACTGCAATGATTTGATTAGTTTACTAAATGAAGTTTGTAGCAAATTGCTAAATGGATTTTTGCCTTTTGTAACTATTTTGGACATTTCTAAACCTTATTTAGAAAAACAATAGTCAAAAGCTATTGCCCCTTGAGGGAAAAAATAATGAATGGAGATTAGAGCATGGATTTAGCCTGGAGACCCATATTCTGATATTTCAAACCATGGCATGGCTGGAGTATCGTCATCCCACTAGCAGACTAGGTGCAGAAGGATATGCTTGTATTTTATTGAATGATTTAGGTTTGAGTCAATTTATTAGCACTCCATAATTTTGGTTTTATATTGAGAATTCGACTTAGGTTGATTATTCACAATGCGAATTAAAATGGTAGAATTTGATAGCTAAACCTCACCCCCAAAAAAGGGATTCATTTGGTCTTTTATACCTCTTTGTTGTCATTTTTATGTGTCATTGCCCTCTAGTTGGAGGCTCTCTGTAATTATAATGCCTTGTATCACACACTGGGTAAATTGTATTAATATGTTTTTAGTTTTATATGCAGCTTCGGCGAGCTTCCAGACCTATTGTATGGAGCTTATGATATCAATAGGTGATGTAACTGGTAATTTTACATGCAGGAGTGCCTTGTCTGGTTGGTCAGTCAGCCCTCTTCAGGAATATTGGGTTATTCCCTGCAGTTATGGGCATTTGGATGGAATCAATAGAAGTATTTGGTTATTCTATTTTGCTAGGTGAAAGTGCTCAACTGAATTGTTAGTACTTGCCTGAAATGCCGCACTAGGCATTTCAACAGCTAAACTTTCAAGTTATATTCTTGGCAGTCTCTACACTAGAGCTTTGCCTTTGCCTGAAGTTCTGAAATGATATATTCTGTGTGAAACTCGTGGGGAAGTTTCTGCGTTAGTGGAGTATGTTAAGGATGTTATTGGTATAACTATGAAATTAGTAACATCCAAGGAATGTGAACTTTCACATTTGATTTTTTTTATTTGTAATAATGTCGTGTCGCGTAAAACTCGTGGTTGCTTAACCGTTTATGAGATACATTGTGGTGTTACATTGTCTTTGGGATCAATGGTGTTCTTGTGTTGCAACTATCATAATGTTCGACCTTCTTTTCTTTATTATTGTTCGTCCTCTCCAATATTCCACGTGTTTCTTCAACCTTTTTGGAAGCTCTCCTGGCCCGTCTTTGGTTGGAAGAACATCTATGAAAATATGAAATCTTAATATAAAGATGCATTAGATGCTAGTGGACCGAATAAAGAAGTCAAATCTGTACCATTTCACCTCGTCCCGTTTTGTGCAGTACTATATTTAGTAAACTTCTAGTAAATCATCTTTGTTACCACATTTTTTTTTATTGGTAAATGTGTAATTATATAGATAAAAATTCATGTACAAGTACATTGGGTATACCAAATCTTGCAAAATCCCAACTAAATCATAAGATGTACCAACAACATAGTCCAACCACCCAAGGCTAGGGACTCAAAATGGATTAAAACATTAGGATGCAATGTAATCATTACTTGTGTTTTGATCCGTTTCACAATACTATTGAAGCGTGGTCTAAGATCTTCAAATATCAGTTTATTTGTTGCCATCCAAATGTTGTAGATGGTGCTAGCTAGTGTGATTCTTTTGGCTTTACTTTGCCAAAAAGTCCCTTGAGCCTACTTCTTAATCCATTTTGATGAGTTTGCTAACGTAGACATTGAAGGTGTAATACCCATCCACCTTCTGATCTGTTCCTACAATGACGCACTAAACGAAAAAGTGCTGGCTGGTTTCCTCCCTCTGCCCACAAAATGATGCAATTTCTGTCAATCTCTAGGTGATATAATTTATCTGGGTAAGTAGCTATGATTGGGCACTTAAGGATAAAAGAGTGTTTCGATGTGATGAATCCCTTCCAAACATCCGCTGCTCAGGTTTCCTTAGATCCCTTCGGTCGAAAACATGGGAACATCTATTCTCTTGTACAACCCTGGCTTCAGCACAATTACAATTTTCTACAGAAAAAAGGAACTGATCAAGAAGTGACTGCATCTTTGAAAAATATATTTTGCAAATATTCTACAAATAGAAAACATTTTTGCTGATTGCTATTCCTGTACTTCCACCAGCCCAAACTGGGCGACTACCCATAAAAAATTTGGCACTTCCTCTCTGGAAAAGAGATTAGGGAAAACCTTATTGATTAGGATCATATTGGATGGACTTGTATGCATGTTCAAGCTTCTTTGCAATGTCAGTCCTGCAGAATGTCTATGATGCCAAAAAACATAATGACATCATTATATTCCCCAGTTGGCTCTTCTACTAGTTGGATTTCAATGTCATTCTTCCTCTCAGTTCTTTCTACTCTTGCTGGCATGTTGAATCCCAATCTTATACTTGCCCACCTGCACCCAACAAGATTTCGAACACGTTCGTACATGATAATGCAAAATAAGTGAAACTCAACCCAGCCAATGCTTGACTAATAACAAACGAAGCCTTGTTCCGAATAAACTTGGGGATGGCTGTATGAATATTTTTTCACCAACCATTTTGATGTAAGCGCTATCAGAAACAGCCACATCGCCACCACAACTCCCTTCACCACCACCCACTACCAATGCTGACCTCCTTTATCGCTACCTTCCAGCTCATTGCACGTGTAGAAAATAAACCAAAAGACTCACCCCACTATTGGAAAAATAAAACTAAGGGTATGTTGGAGCCCCATTATTTGGCATTATAATGAGATGAATAATTTTATTTTTTTTAAATGAGTGGTTGAAATTTTTTTAATTTACGTGTAATATTATTTTATTGAAGATTGTGTGGTTAAAAGTATGAGAGAGAAAAATTTAATTTAATGTAATGAGAAATAATATGGCTCAAACGGGGGCTAAGAAAGCTCACATAATAGTCAAATGGCAGCCATTGCCACACCTAAATCGATACCATCATCAGCATCTCAAATTGCCAATCGCCCCAGCAACAAAAACCCACCGTTCATTGTAGATTACAAATCGACAAACCCCAAAATTGACACCAAAGATCCAAAAATCAAATCTCCACCAATCGCCACCGTTACTAGTGATTGTCAAATCCTCACACAACTATAATCGAAACTCATAAAATCAAAAAATGAAAATAAAATTGTTACAAATCTTCAATAGATTTATGAAAGAAATTTTGATTTGCATTGAGATGACGACTTCGACCACCGGTCTGGGTGGGAGTCGAGAAGGGGAAGCCGCGAAAGGGAAAGATAGATTTTTGTTTCATGGATGCCCACCACTAGCTTATAGGTTTTTCATGAGAGTGGGATGGAGTGAGGCACGTGGGTAGGTTTCTTTTTTCAGTTTTTTGGTTTATTTTTATGTTAAATTTGAGGAGTTATCATTTGGTTAAAATCAAATTTTTTGGTCAACTAACGGCACAATTTGTACCTTAGCTGCATATTTCTGAAAAGTTAGGGACCTTTATTAGCATAAATTAAAGGTAAGAGTAAAATCTACGAAAATTAAAAAGTTAAAAGACTGCTGCTGCAATTTTCCCATAAAATATATAATAAAAACACGGAAGCGTTTCTCTTACACATGAATTTGACAAATATTTTTGACAAATAATCATGATCTTTAAATGAAGCAAATCCAACGTCACGATTATTTGTTAAAAATACTTGTCAAATCCATGTATAGGATGAACGCTACCATAAAACATATTAAAATCCACTTTTATCAAACAGCATAAATTTACAGAGGGAGATGCTATATGTACCAAATTATTTACGAAATGGGTGATCGAATTGACAAGTGTCGTGTCTTTATTGGAGTGAACAGGCGCCCCTCCAATAGGGGGTATCACTTGTCAATTCGATTAAAAATTAGGTAAGAGATTTGGTACAAGTAAATTAATTCTATCTCCAAATCACGGCCCGATTAGAAAACCTAACCCGTCTTCTGCTCACCGTATATAAGTGCCTTTGTTCAATCGTACATAGACCCACCTATTTCTTTGAATTGGAAAAATCCGGGAATAGTCGCGGTGTGATCTTTGCAGATCTGGTGGTTCTTTATAAATTCTTTTGGTAATTTTTTTATCTGCTGAGTTCTAAATAATTCTTGACGACTTCGGCTTGTATTGGTACATTCTTTTGAATCTATGTTTTTCTTCTTGGTGGATATTGTTTAAATGTGAACACGGTTGATTTCAGGGTCTTATTTACTTGAGTCACCTTTCATTTTTTGGGTTAATATCTCATTCTCCTCCCTACTTTCGTAATTGACACACGTTTGACGTTTTGTTTGAGTTATCTTTTGATTTCCAATTCATCATTAATGAAGTTGATTGATTTTAGGTTTTGCTTTCTCTATCTCCTATCAATTTTTGTAGTTGAAGAATACTTGCTGTATGAAGTTATATTATTAAGTTTTTTTAGTCATTGATTTTCCAATTCATTATTAATGAAGTCGATTGACTTTAGGGTTTTGATTTTCTGGATTTTTGGTTTAATAATTTTGGTTAACATTAATCTTCCTTTTTACTATTTTACAATTGAAAGATTTGTTATGCTTCGTGAGTTTGTTAATTTTAAAACTAAACCTTTTATGCTTATATACTTAAAATACCATTTGTAATGACCGGGAAGGTTCTGTATGTGTAGAGATAGAGAGTCCAGAATTTTCAGTGTCAATCCTTTTTTTGTTGTTAAAAGCTGGTAAAAATGTATTATGTTTTTACGCGGAATCTTGTTCAAATGAATTGGAAGAAATTTATGTTTAAATAAGTTGGAAGTGAACTATTTCATTCAAGTAAGGCAAAATGATGGACAATCTGAAACCACACTTACAGATACTTTTTAGGGTTTTATATTGTGGACATGTAGGGACATAGATGGACTCGTGCACATTCTTCGGAGCATTATGTTTAAAAGGTTGATCGGGTGTTCAGGCATTCCCGTAAGCAAGGCATAAGCTTCAATGTATACCAGAAAAAAAAAAGACAGAGTAAAGTAATTAAAATGCGAAATAATCTCATAATAAATCATAAAATCTCTTCAAAATTTAAATAGAATAATTTAAAATGTTCAAAAAAATAAAAAATAAAAAATAAAAAATAAATCCATGAAGTAACAAAAAGGAAACTATTTCTTTAGTTGGTGGAGCAACGGACTATTCCCAAAGTGGACTAGTATAAATATTTTTTTTAAGTTGTAGCTGGTTCCCAAGGTGGTTTAATAGGGAGACAATTTTTTAATGCTTTAGCAATAGCTAGTGAGGCAATGGGCTATTTACAAAGTTGGGTCCAGAGGAATTTTTAATATTTTTTGCCCTGCGCCATAAGCAAAGTAAATAAGTCTAGAGAATTAAATAGTGAATGCCTCACAAGCATTGAAGCATGTCTCCAGAAATGCCACCCGATCAGGGCCTTAAGGTGTTTTTTATTTGCCATGCTTTGAGATGTTGAGATTTTTTAAACAATTGGAGCATCTTATATGACATGGGTCAGCAATTGGAAATGTCAAGATCTGGTTTCATTAATGGGAATTTCTGTTGAACAGAATACTTATATTTATGATATGTGGGCGGAAAATGGGGGTTTTCTGAATTCGGATTATTCAGACTAAGTCTCATTATTTCAGTTTTCATTCACTCGCATCATTTTGCTAATTAGTATGCTTTATTGCAGGCTATTCCTGGTAGCTTAAATACTTTTTATTGCTTCTGAAGTTTCATTGATTGGATTTGATTTTTTCGACACTTGTTTGATGGATGATGGCTATTCCAATGGATGATTACAAGGAAAATTCATCAAGGGAACGTGTTCAGCACCTCTTCAACAAGGTATATGTGTTCTTTAGTCCAAAAGATTATCTCTTTGTGGGTGGAAATTGAGTTTGGCATTCTTCATGTGAATGTTTGTGTCGTATAATGTGGCCTAGATTACGTTTCTTTTTGTAGAACATTGGCAAAGGGGTTACCTTCGAAAAATCATCCAATTACCTCATCGAGATAAACGAGGCATACAAATGCAGAATTATCTTGTTTGGTTTAGTTGGCGTTTTTAAAAAGATATAATTATTATGTTCTCTTTAATCAATTATGTTTCTTTGACTGATTTCTCATTCCACTATAGAATGTTGAATTGGAGGCCAAGCGTAGGAAAGCCGCCCAAGCCAGAATCCCTTCTGATCCAAATGCATGGCAAAAGATGCGTGAAAACTATGAGGCTATTGTCCTTGAAGACCATGCTTTTTCTGAACAAAACGACGTAGAGTATGCTTTGTGGCAGTTGCATTACAGGAGAATTGAGGAATTACGGGCACTCTTCAACGCCTCTCTAGCTTCATCAGGACCAGCTGCACCCCCGAATGGGGAAGTTCCTTCCCGAGCTGGACCTGATCGACTGACCAAAATCCGTTCCCAGCTCAAGGCGTTTCTTTCTGAGACCACTGGATTTTATCATGATTTGATGTTGAAGATAAGGGTAAAGTATGGTCTACCACTGGATAATTTTTCCGATGATCCACACAATCAAATTTCCTCGTTAGAACATGGAAATAAATTTTCTGAGAAGAATAAGGGATTGATATCCTGTCATCGCTGTTTGATTTATCTGGGGGATCTTGCACGATACAAGGGCTTATATGGGGAAGGGGACTCTAAAGCTCGGGAATTTGCAGCTGCGTCCAGTTATTATATGCAAGCTTCTTCACTTTGGCCTTCTAGTGGTAATCCACATCACCAGGTAAACCCTTCTTGAACTTCATAGTGGTTTTTAGTTGGCAACTTTTGTCATTAATTGCCTCTTCCTATATTTTGGATATGGTTGTCCTGCTTGGTTATTAACTTGTAGTTCTCTTAATTTTTCAGGTTGCTATACTGGCAGGATATTCCAATGATGAACTGGGGTCTATATATTGCTACTTCCGAAGCCTAGCTGTTGAGAACCCTTTCATCACTGCAAGGGACAACTTGATCATCGCATTCGAAAAGGTAACTATTCAGTATATGAACAAGTACGAGGATGTTAAGTTCATTAAAATTTTCACCTTTAACCTAGTATATAACTATGTTCTTATTTTTTCACTTGTTGTTATTATCTTTTTTACGAGTGTTAGGCTTAACTCCATGTCTGTTCCTGAGAGTAGAGAATAGCATTCGTGATTGAAATTGGTGCTTTGTTACCTAATAAGAACAAAACATGAAGTAGAAAGTGCCATTTGATCAAGTATTACTATGTCACAAGGACCTCTTTTCTTGCTTCAATTTTTCAAGATTCTTGTTACCTTCCCATCAACCAATGGCACTTTTACACCATTGTTCTCGTCATTAATTTTCTCTATTTTGGCAGAATCGTCAGAGTTATACCCAACTTCTTGGTGATGCTAAAGCTTTGGTGAAGGCAGCACCTTCGAGGATGCCTGGGTACAGGAGAGGTAAAGGTGAAACTAGGACTTCTATTAAAGATAATAAGGTGGAAGCAAGTTCAGCTAAGAAAAGAGCTTCTGGCGTTGCTGATCTTTTGAAAGCCTTCATCACACGATTTGTTCGACTAAATGGCATTCTTTTCACGCGGACAAGGTCTGTTCTGAATTTTTACACTGTTTAGTATATTGTGACATTAAAATGACAAACCAATGATGCTTATACGTTTCTCATGTTTATCCAGCTTGGAAACTTTTGAGGAAGTCTTCTCAATGGTTAGAAATGATTTGTTAGAACTTCTTTCTTCTGGGCCAGATGAGGAGTTCAACTTTGGTTCTGATGCTGCAGTTGTTCGACTAAATGGCATTCTTTTCACGCGGACAAGGTCTGTTCTGAATTTTTACACTGTTTAGTATATTGTGACATTAAAATTACAAACCAATGATGCTTATACGTTTCTCATGTTTATCCAGCTTGGAAACTTTTGAGGAAGTCTTCTCAATGGTTAGAAATGATTTGTTAGAACTTCTTTCTTCTGGGCCAGATGAGGAGTTCAACTTTGGTTCTGATGCTGCACTGTGTCAACTAGTAATTGTCAGACTGATCATTATTCTCATATTTATTGTTCATGATGTGAGCAAGGAAAACAAAAACCAATCATATGCTGATAGCCTACAGCGTTCAGTCCTGCTTCATAATGCATTTACTGCTACCTTCGAATTTATGGGTTATGTACTTGAACGCTGCAACAAGTTGAATGATCCTTCATCTAGCTTTTTATTGCCTGGTATCATGGTTTTTGTAGAATGGTTAGCCTGTAACCATAATGTTGCAGTAGACAGTGGTCTGGAGGAGAAGCAAGCGAATGTTAGATCCTTTTTTTGGAACAATGTTATCGCCTTCTTTAATAAGCTCTTATCAAGTGGATATGTATATATTGGTGAAGATGAAGACGAAACATGTTTCTCCCATGCGAGTGAGTACGATGAATTTGAGACTGCTAATCGTCTTGCATTGCCTGAAGACTTTGAATTGAGAGGATTCTTTCCTCTTCTTCCTGCTCAAGTTACCCTCGATTTTTCAAGGAAGCATAGTTTTGGAAGTGATGGTGGCAATAAGGAAAAGAAAGCCCGCATTCAGAGGATTATTGCAGCTGGAAAGGCTCTCGCAAATGTGGTCCAGATTGGGAAGGAGGGAATATATTTTGACACGAAGTTGAAGAAATTCTTGATCGGTGTTGAACCCCAAATTTCTGTTGATTATCCACTCACCAGCCCTTTAGAAGATCCCAAAATAAATGGTAATTCGCTAGAAAATTCTGTTGAGGGCCAAGTGGTTCTAGCTGCTAGGCCCAAGCTGGAGGTTGATGCTGAAGGAGAGGAAGACGACGAGGTTATTGTCTTCAGGCCATCTAAGACTGAGAAGCATGTGAGTGACTTCGCATCAAAGTTAACTTCTTCAGAGGTTCTTGCTTCCACTGTTGGTGATGGAAGGGTTCATTGTGGGAATCAGAATGGGTCTGTTTCTGTTGGAGATGAGAGTTTCCTCTTACAGGGTGCTCCAAGCACTGGACGATCTATAGCTGTTGCTAACTGCACTTCTCAGTATATGCTACCAGTCCAACCCAGCTTTTCAAAGTACTTGGTAGAACAAGCTCCAACCCTGAATGGCTTGTCCCACTTGAGTTTGATGGAAAATGGATCTTTTATGAAACCTGCTCTGCAAGATCAATTGGGAGTGTCCCAGCCTGCTGCTTCTGCTGTTCCCTACCCTCGGTTTGTCAACACTGATTCTGGACATAATTATCCTGTTCAGATTTCACAAACTGCTGTAACATCTAAATTTGATTCCATTATGTACCCCAGAGCAGCTACTGATGGCCCGTTTGTCAAACCATCACCAGCCATATCAGCAGGCATAAAAAAGAATCCTGTGAATCAACCTGTTCGGTATTTTGGGCCCCCACCTGGCTTTGGTTCCACTCCTTCTAAAACTGTGGATGAGTCATTGAACAGCATGACATTGAAAAATGAAAATCATTTAACCCCTCAAATGGACGAACATAGCTGGCTAGATGGATATGAGTTATCTTCAAATCAAAGTGCTGGATTTAACAAGTCCATTAATCATGTGGGACCAAAATTCCCTTCTGCGAGCAAGAACAGTGGTTCAATGGGAAAGACAAGCTTCCCTTTCCCTGGGAAGCAAGTCTCTGTGATGCAAGTCCAGAGTCAAAACCAGAAAAGCTGGCTCGACTATCAGTTGCCAGAGCATTTGATGCAGTACCAGGAGCAGCAGCAACAATTTCATGGAGGAAATCAACATTATGTCAGGTCAAAGAAGTATCAAGGACAATCTCCTTTGGAAAGTCACTTCTTTGTGTGAGATGATTAGGGGAGCATAGATGGTAAGGTGTATTCTGCCTCTTTAGTTTTTAGTCTTCAAATCATTATTTTCTTCCTTCCCTCTCTATAGATGGGGGGCAGTTTCCTACTATCTTGAAATTGACTTTATGTTGAGATGCTCCACTTGAATTTCTACCACATCAAATTTTCTTAACGTATTAAGGTTTGAACAGTTTGACGCGACAAATATCCATGGCTGGGTTGCTATCATTTCCACCATTGCTTTTGCTGAATCTTCCGTGTTGAGTTTTTGTTGGAGCATGGTAGTAGTTGGAGTGTTGAAGGCACCTGATTTTGAACAGGTTTCTCTCTGTCAATTGACTTTTTCTTTTAAGATGTTAGTTTTTCCTTTCAAATTACGTAAAATAATCAAAACGTCTGACACAGTAGCCTTTTATTTTGATTTTATACTGACTGAATGTGTTTGTTCTTCTGAGTGTTAGTTTCTTCCTTTTGGCATATTTCTCTTTTTCCTTTTCTCAACTGTGGTTTTCAGCTCGAGGAAAATGGTTTTTTTCATGTGAAAGTGATTTTGCAATCTTTGGCCTTGCTGTTTGAGCATCGCTTGCATTTAATTTTTTCCCCCCTTGGTTCTCTCTATTTTTAGCTCCTAATGAATGCATATATGACCATTTAGGGTCCTTTTGATTGAGAGTTCCAACATCTTTTTCTCTTTTACTTTTGGTTCGATTGAAGAGAGGACAGACTGGGTCTGCCTAACTGTACTTTGCCCCCATTTTCTTTTTTCACTGGTCTAGACGAGTTGTTTGGTAGAAGGGGTGTTGCCTTTGGTTACCAATTTATTAGTACCTTCTCTATCTCGTGTTTTATTTTTGCGATAAAATCTTGCTCCGAGTACCTTATGTGTGCTTGTGTATGTTTCTTGCAAGATGAATGATAACTACCTTCACCATTAGCCTTACAAGAGAAAGTGCTCATTTTATCCCTTAATTAGCAACTATCTCTATATTTGTCTTACCTTCCCCAACATCCTTCAATCAGATGAAGAACTTGACTTCCTACAATGCGATCTGTTTAATGATGTAGATATTGCCAATCGGCTCCTTGATAATGCTGTCATACTACTTCGCCACCAGAATATTCTCTCCTGGGCACTGATGCATTTGTTACTTGGTAAATGTGTGTAGCTTGGCCTATGGAGTTATTTGACACTGCAATGATTTGATTAGTTTACTAAATGAAGTTTGTAGCAAATTGCTAAATGGATTTTTGCCTTTTGTAACTATTTTGGACATTTCTAAACCTTATTTAGAAAAACAATAGTCAAAAGCTATTGCCCCTTGAGGGAAAAAATAATGAATGGAGATTAGAGCATGGATTTAGCCTGGAGACCCATATTCTGATATTTCAAACCATGGCATGGCTGGAGTATCGTCATCCCACTAGCAGACTAGGTGCAGAAGGATATGCTTGTATTTTATTGAATGATTTAGGTTTGAGTCAATTTATTAGCACTCCATAATTTTGGTTTTATATTGAGAATTCGACTTAGGTTGATTATTCACAATGCGAATTAAAATGGTAGAATTTGATAGCTAAACCTCACCCCCAAAAAAGGGATTCATTTGGTCTTTTATACCTCTTTGTTGTCATTTTTATGTGTCATTGCCCTCTAGTTGGAGGCTCTCTGTAATTATAATGCCTTGTATCACACACTGGGTAAATTGTATTAATATGTTTTTAGTTTTATATGCAGCTTCGGCGAGCTTCCAGACCTATTGTATGGAGCTTATGATATCAATAGGTGATGTAACTGGTAATTTTACATGCAGGAGTGCCTTGTCTGGTTGGTCAGTCAGCCCTCTTCAGGAATATTGGGTTATTCCCTGCAGTTATGGGCATTTGGATGGAATCAATAGAAGTATTTGGTTATTCTATTTTGCTAGGTGAAAGTGCTCAACTGAATTGTTAGTACTTGCCTGAAATGCCGCACTAGGCATTTCAACAGCTAAACTTTCAAGTTATATTCTTGGCAGTCTCTACACTAGAGCTTTGCCTTTGCCTGAAGTTCTGAAATGATATATTCTGTGTGAAACTCGTGGGGAAGTTTCTGCGTTAGTGGAGTATGTTAAGGATGTTATTGGTATAACTATGAAATTAGTAACATCCAAGGAATGTGAACTTTCACATTTGATTTTTTTTATTTGTAATAATGTCGTGTCGCGTAAAACTCGTGGTTGCTTAACCGTTTATGAGATACATTGTGGTGTTACATTGTCTTTGGGATCAATGGTGTTCTTGTGTTGCAACTATCATAATGTTCGACCTTCTTTTCTTTATTATTGTTCGTCCTCTCCAATATTCCACGTGTTTCTTCAACCTTTTTGGAAGCTCTAGTGGCCCGTCTTTGGTTGGAAGAACATCTATGAAAATATGAAATCTTAATATAAAGATGCATTAGATGCTAGTGGACCGAATAAAGAAGTCAAATCTGTACCATTTCACCTCGTCCCGTTTTGTGCAGTACTATATTTAGTAAACTTCTAGTAAATCATCTTTGTTACCACATTTTTTTTTATTGGTAAATGTGTAATTATATAGATAAAAATTCATGTACAAGTACATTGGGTATACCAAATCTTGCAAAATCCCAACTAAATCATAAGATGTACCAACAACATAGTCCAACCACCCAAGGCTAGGGACTCAAAATGGATTAAAACATTAGGATGCAATGTAATCATTACTTGTGTTTTGATCCGTTTCACAATACTATTGAAGCGTGGTCTAAGATCTTCAAATATCAGTTTATTTGTTGCCATCCAAATGTTGTAGATGGTGCTAGCTAGTGTGATTCTTTTGGCTTTACTTTGCCAAAAAGTCCCTTGAGCCTACTTCTTAATCCATTTTGATGAGTTTGCTAACGTAGACATTGAAGGTGTAATACCCATCCACCTTCTGATCTGTTCCTACAATGACGCACTAAACGAAAAAGTGCTGGCTGGTTTCCTCCCTCTGCCCACAAAATGATGCAATTTCTGTCAATCTCTAGGTGATATAATTTATCTGGGTAAGTAGCTATGATTGGGCACTTAAGGATAAAAGAGTGTTTCGATGTGATGAATCCCTTCCAAACATCCGCTGCTCAGGTTTCCTTAGATCCCTTCGGTCGAAAACATGGGAACATCTATTCTCTTGTACAACCCTGGCTTCAGCACAATTACAATTTTCTACAGAAAAAAGGAACTGATCAAGAAGTGACTGCATCTTTGAAAAATATATTTTGCAAATATTCTACAAATAGAAAACATTTTTGCTGATTGCTATTCCTGTACTTCCACCAGCCCAAACTGGGCGACTACCCATAAAAAATTTGGCACTTCCTCTCTGGAAAAGAGATTAGGGAAAACCTTATTGATTACAACTTTCTCCATACTTACGGGAAAAGCATAAAAGAAAAATTGCTTATATCTACATGAAAATTGAAGAATGGAAAGAATGGAAGTATATATGCAATAATAATCCCTCTTAATCTCCCCATTAATCGCTCAAAACTTGCAGAGGAGGTTGATGTTTTATGTATCTTCTGCAAAAACTCTGAGTACGTAATAGCGAAAACGCCTGGAGCATTGCTTAGGATCGACAGCCGAGATTGAGTTAGGATCATATTGGATGGACTTGTATGCATGTTCAAGCTTCTTTGCAATGTCAGTCCTGCAGAATGTCTATGATGCCAAAAAACATAATGACATCATTATATTCCCCAGTTGGCTCTTCTACTAGTTGGATTTCAATGTCATTCTTCCTCTCAGTTCTTTCTACTCTTGCTGGCATGTTGAATCCCAATCTTATACTTGCCCACCTGCACCCAACAAGATTTCGAACACGTTCGTACATGATAATGCAAAATAAGTGAAACTCAACCCAGCCAATGCTTGACTAATAACAAACGAAGCCTTGTTCCGAATAAACTTGGGGATGGCTGTATGAATATTTTTTCACCAACCATTTTGATTCCAACATTAAGATATTGACATGAATATACTGCTAAACCACTTCGTCTGAATGTTCTTTGACAAGATGTTCAACATAATATCAAAAGTAGCAAAAATTCTTGGTTCAAGTCTTGCGGTATCTATTTATGAAAATTGTTCACATGACATGCATTAGATAAAAAAATAATTGCTCTTAAAGAGGTGAATCAAAGAAAATTGTCCCTCTAACCAATAAACTTTTAGATGAGGTAGTTTAACATATACAACCATAAAGATTCAATAACACAGTTCAATGTAGAATCATCTTACCCTGTGGGGTCCAGAAGCAATTGATCCACATCTGCTCTTGATAGACGTGGAACTGAGTCAGTTTCTGAGCTGCAATTATCTATATCACAGTTGAAACCAAGTATCTTGATTTTGAGCCATGATAGAAGAAATTGTTTAATCACGACTAATATTCCGTATCAAACATGAGCTCGATAATATGTAAATTGGAAATGTTGAAAATTAGTAATTACCAACAGGGGTTATCGCACCAGAGGGAGTATGGTCATCATGTGATGCGTCTGTGAAGTGAAGACCAACCAGAAGGCTATAGTCCATAATTCTCTCCCGTTCAAGAAATTCACAGTCCCTGTCAACTTGTCTGCAGAAACAAGTAATATTCCGATTAACCTCTCCTAAAAATCCTGAGAAACGAAATGGCCTTGACAACACGAGGAGACAGGCATGAAACCGAAATTTTTTACCTACAAAAATCTTGAAACCATGTCTTTTGAAGTCGAAAGATGAAATTAAAATCGAGTTCCTTGAGAGTTGTCGTGGCATCAATCTCTGACTCGGGTTTATCAGTTAGTCGGCCAAAAGTTGAGCCATTCAAATCGTACCTCGTATGGATCATTTACTCAGAATAGGAGAGATTTCCCATAATGATGAACCTCACCTAAATCATCAGTCACATTAAACCTTTTTATGAAGAAGCAATGTCTATATATCGTCTGCTTCTGATAATACCTTCTTTTGAGCAGGACCATTCAACTTTACACAATGCAGCCCAAAATATTTAGTCACTAGATTATTCTCGAATGCATGAACATGATTATAATACGCATTTAGCATCCTTAATAGAACCTAACAACGAAATGGAAAAGTGATAAAAGATATCCTGTTTGCTGATTTCACTCATACATTTAGATGAACTTAAATTAGGAATTCTCACTTTTACTTCTGCTTTTTTCATCATCTTTATCATATAATGATCATCGTGAGTTTAGTAAAGAAGCTTCCACTTTTTCCAGGGGAAGAAAGTTCGCGCAATGCATCATCATCACATATCGATAACATATAATCTGCTGGATCAACTTTGAATAACATCCTCAGAGTCCTGAAAATTATCAAGACAGGTAACTAAGAATTCGTCAGGCTTGATTTGCACGAAATTATGATTTTGAATTTCCTAATGAGAGAATCTAATTCAAATTTTGAATCATACAGAAGAAGTAGATTTTAAGCTACTTTTAAGAACAACCAAACATGAAAATGTCAGCAATTCAAGCTCTTTTTGTAATAGACCTTGCAGAACAAGATCTTACCTGCATAGTTTTGGACAATAATCTTTCCATCTAAATTCACAGGATTGGTGAGGTGGAGTAATTTTGGATCCCTCGGTAGGGAATTTTGTCCAATAGTTTTCCCTGGGGTCAAAAGCTGATGGCTTCAGATCAAGCGATGGAGGTGGACTGGGTCTTCCAACAGAATGCCTATGAAGTTAGCAAACGGTATAGGTATCGATTCATATTTCTCCTTTGTGTTGGACACTGTGTAGTCGAATAAGTACAATTGTGTGCTGATCGACCTAATATTTATATTCCTACCGTGTATAGGATTTTACGGGATGGGTTTTGTCATTTTTGTATACAGAGAGATGTGAAAAAAAAAATAATTAGCACTCTCCTAATATCCAGAAAGGCGTTTTGTGAATCAGTCTGATTCCGAACCTTCTTTTTGAAGAAAATTTCGGTATAGATGTTATATCAGCTACATTAAAAAAGAACAGATACGCCAAAAGTATTTGAGAGATCTGATGAAATTGAAGCAGAAGAATAAATCATACCGAATTTCCAGCTGCAAATTGAGCATTAGCTCATATTTCCTATGAGCTTTGCACGTTGTCTCTCCTTGTTTTTTCACTATTTTAGGTATCCTTAGAGAGCTGCTTCTTGAATTTACATAATCAAACTGTAAACCGTCATCAGAGTCATTTCCGGCCATTCCATTCCGAACAGATCCAGGAGGCGAAGGTGCAGCATCAGACAACCGCATTCGGCCAAAATCCCTATCTACACCAGCATCTATTCTACTGTCGACCAACATTCTTTGTGGCCTAACGCTCGTATCTGAGCCCTTTGTGGAATTCCGAACTGCAAGCTTTTTCTGCGATGGCCATACAGGGACCTTTTCACCTGGACAAACCTTACAATCTTTCAAATCGGTGTTAAAAACTTCTTGAGGATCCCATTCAAGATTTCCTTCCAATAGTGATCCAGATGGATAATAAGTCCCGCTTTGTTCCTTTAGATCCAAATCCCTACGTAAAAACTCCCATCTGCCCATTTAAATGTTCCATTTCCTTTAGGCAATCCATCTTCCCAATTCCCTTCATACACATTCCCATTAGTCCAACACATTTTCCCGTTCCCATAAATTGTTCCATTCCTCCATTCCCCTACATAACAATTCCCATTTTTCCATTGATATTTCCCCGTTCCTTCTTGTACTCCTCTACTCCATTCGCCATCATAACTATCTCCATTTCCATATTCCTTAACACCACGACCATGCTTAAAATTCACGATCCAAGAGCCCCTATAAGTATCCCCATTCAGCCTCGTATACATACCTTCATCCATGAAACCATTCTTAAAGCTACCCTCATACATCGCCCCGGATGGCCAACTAAACGTACCTTTTCCCATCGTCTTGCCTCTAAACCAGTTGCCTACGTACAAACAACTATCTGTCCACAAGTATTTTCCATATCCACGAGGGAAATTATCGGACCAATACCTTGTGTAATAATCACCATTGGGGTCGCCTCTCAAGCCTTCATCCCTAAGGCAGATTTATCTTCCTATTAGAATTATACAAATTTTCTTCTTTAATTTCTCAATGCAGATCATTATCTTTTCTTAATTCTCATTGAATTCTGAGTATCCAGGTGAAGAAAGATGAGCAGATGGACATTGCTCAATGCCCAGCCATGCAAAAAAAAGGCCAAATGCCCGCAGTGGTAAAGCAAGAGAGTTCTATGCGGAGCATCGGAGGTTCGAATCCTCGCGGCAACTGGAAAGCAACATTTATGTTGGAAGGCAGTTTCCCTGTGGAGACGAAATTATGGTGCGCTTTGTCGCCCTTCCGAAGGTCCTATCCGCATGTCGTAAAGAGAGATTTATAGGGAGGAGAACCGCGTCCCGAATGTTTGGTCCAAGTGTATATAAGTTGTGACTGCATCCAGATTTACCTATGTGGCAAACCGAGGGGGAAGGCCGTCACTCCTCATGATTAATTAAGCGAAGCTTGAAAACCTGAGTTAAAAAAAAAAAAAAAAAAAAAAGGAAAAATTTCTTCATGGGGAAAAAAAAAAAAAAAAAAAAAAAAAAAAAAAAAAAAAAAAAGAAAGA
>NW_019266013.1:119257-141817 GCF_002742605.1 Olea europaea var. sylvestris | reverse complement strand
TCTAATAATGTTTGAGAATTTATAATATCAATATCTGTTATCATATCTATGTCTGTTCCAAAAGGTATTTCATATTTTGAGATACTTTTCATTCTTTTTGCCAATTTATCTATTATATCTTGTATATCTTTTATGATTATTGACCTTACAATTCCTTTAGCGAAATTTTCTAATAAGTTTTCTTTAAAACATTTTAATATTTCTTGTGATGCATATAATTGTTCTTGATATCCTATCTTATCAATTTCTTTTTCAAATTTAATTTCTTTTTTATTTTTAACAACCTTTTTTATATTATATGGTCCTCTCTTATATTTGGGCTTTTCCATTTTATAATTATTCATTAATAATTTTTACAAATTTTTAGAAAAATTATTTGTTAGATTTTTTAAGGACTAAAAAAGAAACTTTTTATTATATAAAGGGTTGGTTGATAAATTTTTTCAAGGATATTTTGGGTAGTTTCAAATTTCTAAAAAAGTCAAAGGCCAATTTGGAAAAGGTTATATATTATTTGGGCCATTTTCATGTATATCCCTGCTAAATATGAGGTTCTTTGACATTTGGCTTGTGAGCGGATTTAGGGTTATCCGTGTGCTATATTAAATATTTAGATTTCAAACCCACAATAAATTTAATTAAATGAATTTCACTCCCTTTTGGTCCCTTCAAAAAATAAATTATGTTTTGTTACGAAAATTCAAACTTTAATTAAATTTATTGTATGTTTTGTTGCAAAATTCAAATATTAATTTAGTTTTAATAATAAAACACACAATAAATCTGAATTTTTCCAAATGATGAAAATAGTTTAAAATTCTACAAAATATATTAAAATTAAATTTAGCCACTGTGTAATTAAGTAATCATTTCTCATGAATTCGACAATTAGAATTCGTTTGTCCACTTTATTATTTTTACACAACCTATGCGATTGTGCTACATATCTTTTAATGAACAATAAGTCAACGTGATTTTTATAAATTAGTCCTCAAAGTTCAGTGAACAATCAAACATGTTTTTCAAAGTTCAATGAGCAATTAAAGATTTTTTTTTAAAAGTTTTGTGAGCAATCAAGAACGTAACAATTTGTTGATGGCTTGGCAAGGCATTGCGCATGTATATTTCATTAGCCACGTTACTGATTCCGTTAAAATAGTGAGTAATGTCAACATTTTGATAAACATAGTGATCAAAAGAATCCAAGACCGGCAATTAACTCGAAGGTCACTTTTCAAAAAATTTAGATTTAATCTCCCCGCCTCTCGCGCCGCGAAACTTGCCCAATAAAGAAATAGAAGAAAAGTTAATAGTTGCGTTGTATTTTGTTTACCGATCTACCTTTGAATTGTGAGTCACCAAAATTGACTGTAAACTCCCTTGTCCGAATGGGGCTCCAAAATTTTCGAGAAATGATTAGGGCTCTGTTTGGAGAACGACAAGAAGTTGAACAATGCAGTGTTAGTAGTACCAGCAAAAGGGATATTGGGAGTTAACTTTTTTATTGTTAATAAAAAAGTAGGTCGTGATAAATTCCCACGTATCGGCATATATAGAGGGAGAAACCTAAAGACTCATATTCATTTTAGAGGGATATTTGTAATAATTTGTACATAAATGTCTGGATTTGTGGCTCGGACTGGTCGTCTTCAGCAGCGTTATGAAGGTGGCTTTCGCCTCATCGCTGGGTATGTTTTTCACCCTTTCTCTCTCGATATACATGCAGAATGTATATATAGCTGTGTTCAGATTTATCCCTTCCATAATGTGCGGAAATTGGATTCAGTTTTGTAGGGTTTTCTTTTTGTTATGATTAGATTGGTTTTGTAGGTTGTTGCAATTGAGTTTTGTTAGACTATGAAAAGTTGTGAATTGGGCATGAAATTCTTAGTTGTGTTTTGTTTAATTCCTGGAAGAATGAGTAAAAACATGAGTTTGGTAAGGAATTTATCTTATTGGAGTTTTTTCAATTGGTCTTATGTGGAATTGGGAATAATTAATAGCAAAATGGTGCAAAATCAAAACTTGGGTTGTTTTTTCTATATCTTGTTTGGTTCTGGTTTTTCTTTTTCTTTCTGACCTTTTTCGAAATTGGGTTATGAAGATTTTTTTTTTCCCCTTTTTACAATATCTTGTTTGGTTCTGGTAAGATTTATATAAACAAATGGAATGGGATAGTCTTTCTCTTTAATTCATATTTTCTCTGGTTTATGAGGGTTCTGTTCTATTGTTATAGAAAAAGTGTGCAAGGCTAAAACAAGAAGCTTCAAAAGAATGAAAAAGGGTGGAGAGAGTGGTAACGTTCTATCGAAGTTGTCTGAGTGAGTGTTTGGGCCAGACACTCGGGGCAAAGATTTTCTCTTGGGTTTATTAGGGTTCTGTTATGCTTGTGGATGAAAAAAAATGCAGAGGGAGGGCCACGAAGAAGCTTAAAATTTTTAGCTTTTTAATGTATTGTTGGATTTTATACGCAATAATAAAGAGATGAAATAGAGAAATCAACATAGAAATTTACGTGGTTCGACAGCGTACGTACGTCTACAAGAGCGAAGCAGAGAGTATATCGGCTTTGCTCTGGCATCGGCCTATTTGATCCAGGGAAATTGTGTTTCACTTTATACGAGCCACATGCACAACATATATGCCTTGGCAATTGGCATGAATCAACTCCCACTCCTCTCTTTTGCCTCTTAATCATTGTATTACTTTGTTTTTGTAGCGGTTTGTTCTATCTTCAAGTAAATTAATGAAGAATCAGACTTGGATTACAAACGTATAAATATAAACCTACAGCAGAACAAAGCTTGAAGAACAGGCAGATTAACGCTCTGGCGATTTTAGATCATGTGCTAGTTTTGACCTTGTGGGAGAGTAGAATTTCAGTCGGTTCATGCTTGCTAGATTGACCCTGTTCAACTACGGAAGTGGTAGTTGTGCCATGTATCCCACATTTGTTTTGATGCTTATTCAGTTTCTTCTAAAAGGATTGACGATATTTTCATCTCCATAAGTTGGGTGCCATGTTCTATATAGATGAATAATCAAGCAAATGGTTAAAGCGGAGAGGGATTACTTCTTTCCAATTGTTTCTCATGTCGTTTTTTCTTTGTTTTAATCATCCATATATTTTCACTTTGACAAGGAGGATTATTTGTTTCGGGAAGTATTAGATCATCCAATAAAAAAGGGTTTCTATTTTGAAGATTACCCAAAATGGTGATCCTGATATCATGAGAAGCTCTCCCCCCCACTGGATTCTTCTTTAAGAATTTTGGAAGGACTCGAGAGCCTTTTGAGCACTGGATTTTTCTTTTAATCTATAAATTGAAGGCTTCCAGTGACACTTGATTTACATTGTTTTGCGTGCTCAGGAATTATAATAAAGACAATTTTTGGAAATGGATTCCATTCTGTATGTCTAATTATTATTAGGCAAAACGGCATTGCTTGCGCAGTTATAGGAGTTATTTTGCGTTGAAAATGGAAACTCGCAAGAATTAAAGTAGCAAGTTGAAAGTGGATAAAGATTTCCTTTCTCCGGGGGATGAAATTTCAAAAAAATTGGTTACTCAATGAATATGAGGTTTCTAGATATTTATGCACAAAGCATAACTCTAGTTGCCTGTGATAAGAGTATATTAAAGCAGTAAGAAAGTGCTTGATAAAAGATATCAAGAGTATCTTATTGCTTGTGAACACAGGGTGGGTGGGAAACTGATGAAACGGCTGAGCAGGCAGCAGCTCGGGAATCAATAGAAGAGGCTGGAGTTCGAGGGGATTTGGTGGTAAGATTTGAAAAATTCATATTATTAACCTTGTTTTATTGGTTATAGTTCACAATGTCTGTGACCAGATCAAGATTTAATGATTTATACCATGTAACTATGAAGGATCACCAAAGGAAGAGAAATCAATATTTTTTCTGCCATTGGGTTTCTGACTTCATTGATTTTCCTGACTGTACTGTTTCAGCATTTCCTGGGATTCTATGCTTTCAGGAGCAAAAAGCTCAAGGACGAGTTTAGTCCAGAAGGCTTGTGTAAAGCTGCCATGTATGCTTTGCTCGTGAAAGAGGAACTCGAGTCCTGGCCTGAAAAGAGCCTTCGACAGAGAAGTTGGCTGAAAATTCCTGAAGCTATTCAATTCTGCAAGCACTCGTGGATGCGAGAAGCTCTTGAAGAAGGTTTTTCAAAATGGTACATAAAGCACAACCCTAATTCCACGATCGAATAGTATACAGAAGTTTTGTTACGCTGGCCAGCCCAATCTCAAGCCAATCTTGATTCCTTTTTAGTTCTAGTTTTTGTATTTCTTTACGGGAACTTGGAAGAGAAGATGCACATTGTTCGATTGATTAGATTTTGGACATTTTCCAGTAAATTGTTTGGTCATTAGCTTTTATTCCTCCTTGCAAAAGCACCCATAGAAAAAAGAGTTGTAAAGGATGAAATGATCCTTATCATTTTAACAATGATTTTTGTTATGGACTCTCCTTATTCTAATTGTAATACCATTGTCATTAGAAGGTGCTCTTTTAGGTTGAATTTTGACTTGTATGCCAATCTGTATGCAAAGTCAACTGTCAAGCTTTTACGGGTCTAGAAGTAAAAAATAAAAATAAAAAATTGCATGGCTGATAGCAAGTCCAAGAATTGAAGCCTAGATATCATAATAAACGCGCTTTTAGAACATAGATTCTCAATGAAATCCTACATGGCTGCTGCTTGCAGGTAGTAAGTAAAATGAGCCTGCCCTGCCCTGCCCTGCCCGTAAAGTCCAACTACTTGCAGGTGAAATTTCAATATCTTCTCAGAAGCCAAAAAATTGACAAAATAATAATAAAATATCCAGAGTGGATATGTGGAATCAGGTATTTACAATCTAAAATAATGCTTTATAGTTCATAGATCCTGAAGCGATAAGCAAAATCCTGCTATCTTCCATTCCTTATACCACACAAAATTCTATAGCCTGCCCTGCCCTGCCCTGCCCGTAAAGTCCAACTACTTGCAGGTGAAATTTCAATATCTTCTCAGAAGCCAAAAAATTGACAAAATAATAATAAAATATCCAGAGTGGATATGTGGAATCAGGTATTTACAATCTAAAATAATGCTTTATAGTTCATAGATCCTGAAGCGATAAGCAAAATCCTGCTATCTTCCATTCCTTATACCACACAAAATTCTATAGCGATGAATTCCTACAAGCGTTCATCTGCTTTCCACATAATATTTTTACTTGATATACAGATATAATAACGAAACATTACTGAAACTGGCAAACTAATGCTCGTGCTTAACGCGCGCCTTTAATATCCCGGGAACAGGGGGCGAGTTCGGAGGCCTACCTGAAATGTTCGACCTTGATGGATGAGATGGTTGAGGCTGGTACATGCTGGGCATGTGGGAGCTTTCACCGCCATGTAGAGGGATATTTTGCGTCACGCCATCACCTTGAGGGTTGTCACACAATTTCATTGCCTTGAGAACATAATTGTCATCGTGTAACTCAAATGGGGTGCTGCAATGATCAAAACAGATATATATGTACATTAGAGGTGGAATCTCTTTTAAGTTGGAAGCGCTTAAAAAGCAACAGTAACTTTGTGTTTATGAACATGCTTGGATAAGTTATTATTCTCTTGCTTAAAAAAAGTTGCATGTATTAAGAGTAACTCTTACCTCGCTGAGTTGCTGTCAAAATAAGTAACTTGATCCCAATTTTTATCAATAAAAATGTTGTTTATTTTTAAATTTATTATAATTAAACCTCTTTACGCAGAGCAAAATATGAAGTATATACTTTATAAAACAATAGTTTTATGTACACTACATGACTCAATTACTAACACAATCATGTCACATATGCTTATGATGGCCAACAGCAGTAGAAAAAAGATGCTTTCATGCTGATATTGCACAATTTAAAGTGGTATTTGCTTGAATGATTCCCTTACCTATTAAAATCGAAATGCACCAGCTGCATATCTTCTGATATTTCCACCTCCACTGTTGCATGAGGACGAGTCTACAGTTTCCAAAAATGAAAATCAATCAGAAGCATGACAGTGAATTCCAAAGTTCAAACGCTGAAGCAACATCCAAAACCTTCAAACTACCACTGTCTCCAACATTAGACCAACAGATCTGTTCCTAAGAGACTTCCCAGAATGTGAAACTATAAGGGAGAAAAAGGTGATCAACTCATCAAAGGGAAAATAGAAATTTTCAATATCAAATTGTTTTGCGAGTTATCTGTCCAGAGAGATCTTAACTGCTTCTAGGGTTTGGAATCATGTATATGTCGATATTCTTGATTTTTACTCTGGCAATGTTTTCTGAGGTGATGGGTCTGATGGTGTGCTGATTATGGATTAACTGAACTTCAATCTGAGGTTTTCTTGTTGGTGGTTATAGGGCTTGGGTTTGATGCGAGTATTCTCTTTGTGGTTTTTTCCTTTCGGTTGAATGGCAAATTTGGAATCCATACTGACCAAAGAATGGAATTATTCAAACACGAACAGATGGACGGAGAGAGTATTACACAGCACATGTAAATTTAATATTTAAAAAATCTTCTTGATGGCAAGTGGTTGAGAGCATCAGCTTTATTTGATATGCTTTCACATTTCATGTTTCTTTCTTTTACTTTTTACCCCCATTTCAGAACGCTGATGTATACAGAATAATTTCTTAATCATGAATTTCCAAATCCAACTGTATGTCAGACTTCCAGGCCCACCAGCACCATGTGAGACGACAAATGTAAGAATGCAAAAGTCTCATTTGTAGAAAAGAGGAGGAGAAATATTAAACACCTATTTGGAAGTCCTTTGAAAGATGAACGTAACAATAATCACAATGAAATTGTTAGCAAACGAACCTGCACCAATATAAAAGGTAAAGCCACACCACCACTAGGAGCATTTCCCAAGCCATATAGTTGCTCATTACGTTGGACAAGTTTTTGAAGACCTACATACTTCAGCCAAGTATAGGGAAGAAAAGACATTATATACGTTACTAATTTTTAGTATCCTCATTCATGATGCATATCAAAAAATTAACTTGTATCGAATTCTGTAAAAGCTGACAGCATATGCTCAAAGATTCTCACTTGTTCCTCCAGTTCTTGCAAATATGCTGCTTTCTTCTCAATCCGATTTCTAATTCCAAGACTCTCATTCTGCAGTCAGTTATATACAACTTAAATTATGTTGCTGGATAAATATTAATAATATTTTGCACACCGGGGTTTGCTTATGGCAAAAAATTAGATAAAGTAAAAAGAGAGGTGGAAGGAAAAGTAAGAACATGAAAATGAACCTTTAGTTCTTCGATGTCATTTAAGCTAGTCCGAGGTAAACCTTTCCATTGTATTTCCTTCTTATCTTTAGATATTATATCCATTGCCATCAGAACATTTAGAGCGTCGTAAACCCTTCGCCGTATGTTTTTTTCATCATATTGTTGCTGCCACATACGTTTAACAATCAAAATGAGACATTCAAAAAAGTTTTGTAACTACCCAGACACAGCTTATGGAAATGAAAAATGCAAAGAACCTGGTCCGGAGAGGCAATATTATTGTTAGGATCTGCAAATTCAGTAACAAGTTCATCTGCTACCTGCAGAGACATTGATTTGTTAGATTTAGACACTACATGACAATCAAATAGACCATAATAACATGTCATCACATAGTTGAATACTTGAATAGCTCATTTTGGTCGTTACGTATGGAACATAGGTCAAATATCATTACATTAACCACGTTCCACCTTCCATCATCATCATCATCATGATTATTAAATACAAGCGAACATTGACAATTTTGGTGAACCAAGCATATGCCGTCCTTCAATCTAAACATTCATGTTTCTTCTCAGTAAGAAATCATCATGTCAATTTAGGTATTAATCTCAGGCTTCGAGAAAACAATTTTAGCAAGCACTCTACAAGTATTGGAATTGGAATAGACTTATTACACCAAAAGAATCCAGTACTTTTTCAAGCAAATTTAAAATACCACATTTTTTATTTTGCTTAACCAGAGAAAGGTCACAAAACAGCACAAATTAATCGGGACAGGTGAACAGAAAGGAAGGACCAACTCATCGTTCCAAAAACAGGAGCACCCAAACATATTGCAGGCTAAGAGAAATATAACGGAAGTGCTAGTTTTAGAAAAGCATGATACAAAATAACATTAAACATCCAATAAGCATCTGACCTCATTGTATGTAGTTCTTCCTTTGCTTTCCACTTTCTCACACACTATTCACAAGGGAAAGCAGCAAAGTTTATCAGTATGTAACTCTTATCTAGAACTCGTTCAAGCACTAAAAAGAAATTATCAATATCACATCCTCTCAGCAAGAGAAACAAGGACAGATGAGAAACCAAAACCTTTCATGCTAAATTGACGAAGCCCTCTACCACTCTTATCCCCTCCAGCAGCACGTTGACCCCTCTTTTTCTTCTTGTTTCTGTTAAGAACTTACTATTAATCACAATTAGGAGTGTAAGGAAATGAAAGGAAATATAAAGACACTGGATTTGCATGAGAACCTATTATCGTGAGTCATAGAAACATTAATGACACCATCCATTTTATACACGATATTTAAGTGCAAAATATAAACAATAATCTCCTCATTTAAATCATCCTACAGGTACAATCAAATAATTATTTGTCTAACTACTCTTATTAAACCATTAAAGCCAAAACATATTAACATTCTTTTTCCACAATTGATTTATTACCAAAAATAAAATCATGGAGTACCATCAATCTATTAAACCACATATTTGGAGACACTCTCCACAACTAGAACCTATTATCGTGAGTCATAGAAACATTAATGACACCATCCATTTTATACACGATATTTAAGTGCAAAATATAAACAATAATCTCCTCATTTAAATCATCCTACAGGTACAATCAAATAATTATTTGTCTAACTACTCTTATTAAACCATTAAAGCCAAAACATATTAACATTCTTTTTCCACAATTGATTTATTACCAAAAATAAAATCATGGAGTACCATCAATCTATTAAACCACATATTTGGAGACACTCTCCACAACTATTTATCTCATATATATAGAACTATTTATATGAACTCCAGTGAGCGTTAAAAAATAATATCTCACGTCGAATAAAGATGAAAACACAACTAATTTATAAGGGTTTGGACGTTGGCCTTTTAAGATGGAACCTCAAGTCTTAATATTGAGCTCCAACTAAAACAATAGTATTCATTTAGCCATAAAATATATCTATTATTTTAATCTTTCATTCCACTAGTAATTACATATTTTCTTTTGCTAGAGTCACCACACATATAATTATTGGCCTATGACTTGCTATAACTCTACCATTAGGAATGAGCCTCTTACAATTACTCGTTAATTGCATTAATTTCACATCAACGCCACAGACAAAACAGCAATAAATGGATATCTAAAAATGAATGCAAAGAAATGCAGAAGTGACCTAAGCTCACCCGGTAGCCCCTTGTGATCCAGCATCATCGCCTTGGATATCGAGATTGTTAAGCCTGAGAAATGTGTTGTCACTGGCTGGAGTTGCTGCAGCAGTCTCACTCCGGCTTGATGGGGAACCCACGCTGCCACTAGTTGACACAGATTGGCCAGATCCAGTGGTACCCCATGATTTGGCAGCTCCCCCTCCACCACCAATACCTCTAGAAATCCCTGATGGATTCTTACCCCCGTCTTCTTGATTGGTGGTGTTATTGCTATTATTCACCATGTTCAATCACGAATGATCAATTTGAGCGGCACCCAAATTACAGCTAACCCAGGAGAAATTCAGGATTTTTAGGAGAAACTCCGTCAGGATTATATCCCACCGAAATCCAGGGATTTTAGAGAAACCCAGATGAGAATTCAGCAAATAATTTCTGGCTTTTTCAGTGAATAGACTAAAAATACTAAATTTAGACAATTATCATCAAAATCCTGATATTCCAACAAAACCCAATTTTTAAAATTGGACAAAAACAAACTATTGGCTTTTTCCCCAAAATAGTTATTAACATGAGAATTGACCCAAATAACCACCCAAGTATACGAAAAAAACGTATAAGAGAACAGTGTAAAAAGGAGCAAAAAAGACAACAATGATTCCCAAGGAAAATTCCAATAAAAACACCGTCTCCCTAAAAACTCATCGAATCTGCCCACAGTAAAATTTAATTCTATTTACAAGATTTACAGAAAGGTGCGCAGAGAGAAATAGAGAGAGACATCGGTACCTCATGCGGGTACATCAAAATAGTCAGCTGTAACCATTACCGCAGTATTTTCTCCTCCTTCTGAATCTTTTCTATAGTAAACAAAGCACGGAAGGTACCGCAGAGGAAGAGGACTAATGCAATTTAATTGGATTAAAAATGGTGAAACAGAGGCGTGATTTGTTGGGTGAGAAGCTTTTTTTCTTGATCTACGGAGCGGAAAAACAGAGAGAAAGGTGCGCCCAGAAGAAAATATTGTAGGGAGGGAAGATTTCAAGGGTAACTGATATCATAACGTCGCTACTTCAGTCTATAAAGCGTGTTTGGGCGGATGTCGCATTTACGTGTTAATAAGAGTTCTTGGAACCCTACAGTTTGATCCAATTTGGGGATCTCCCATTTGATGACGCAGTTAGTGACAAAATCCTCGGTTGCTAGCTTAAATTGTTCACTTATAATTGAATAAGTAAATTTCAAAATAATTAATTTTTCAATTTGTAAAGCTCTAAAATAATAATTAATTTAATTTGATAATAAGATAAAAGTAACTTGTAATTGACCAAAAATGTCAAACGCTCCGATGTCTATTCAAATTATTTATTAACATATGCATATGGTCTTTGCTCGAGTGTAATCTTAGCTAATAGTATCGTCTTTAATGTTAATTGTCAAAAGTAAAGTAATCTATTTATATTTATTAAATTAATTTAGTCCCGACTTTAACCATTTTTTCAAACCTTTTGCACTGTAAAATAGAAAATGATGATTCTCCATTATTCCAAATTTACGTTGCGACGGAAAATCAATTTCAAATTTGAATTATGTCAGTTTACATGATGTTTGTTATAGTTGCATTGATTACTCATGTCTTAGGTTAAGCTTGTCACAGCATCCCCTCCACAAGTCTTTCTCTCTCCTCCACCGCACTACTTACTTTCACAGCTCCCATCTATTCAAACCCGTTAAGGTCAACATGCTGTGATTATATTATTCAAAACCAACAACAATAAAAAAAAAAAAAAAAAAAAAAAAAAAAAAAAAATTGGTCCATGCGAGCCATGCGGTCCATGGTTCATCCATGCCCACCCTTTTTTGGCCTTTGTAAATTTGAAATTAATGACTTTTCACTTGATTTTTTGGCACCATTTCGTACTTTTGATCGATGGCTATATAGAGGCGAGCCACGTTTGAGAGAAAGATGTTAGAAAACATCTTGCAATCCATACTTTGTTCTAAAAACAATCAAAATCCCTATTTTCATTCATATTCAACCCTTGTGTTCTTCAAGTTTTCAAGGATTTTCACTTGTACTTTGGTGATTAATTCTTGTTAGGGTTTGTTAAAATCCTACAAACCATTTACCATCAACTTTCGAAACACCTCAAATCAATAGGAGAAGGGGCAAATATCGTTTGAGGAAAACGATATCGTGTCCAAGTCATTCGTTGATACAAGTTCGTGATTATCTTGTTCTTGGTGTTGTCAGTTCATATTTCGTGATTTCTACTCCAACGTAGTGAAATTTTTACAACAATCTCAAATGATATTCTACGATGGAAAGCGAGACAACGATGACGACAATCAAACTCACGAATCAAGAATTTGTGCTATCAGATCAGTTCGATAGAACGAACTACACTCAATGGAAAGACAAATTGAAGTTTCTTCTCACTGCATTGGAAATCTTCTACATCCTAGATTCGAATCTTGCACCATTACCGAAACCAAAGAATGGAGAAACCGAAGCGGTGAGAAATGAAAGACAAAAGCGCCGAGAAGATGAGTTAATATGTTGCGGTCACATTCTCAACGCATTATCGGATCGTTTATATGAAATGCAAGTAATTGTCAATAAGTTGAAGGCGGTGAAAATTGAAATGCAAGTAATTTTCAATAAGTTGAAGGCGGTGAAAATTGAAATACCGGAGACCTTTCAAGTAAGGACTATAATTGTCAAACTTTCCGGAACTTGAAAAGGATACCGGAAGAAGATAATGTATAGTTTCGAAGATTATTCTTTGGAACAACTGCAAAAACATCTTCAAATTGAGGAAGAGTCAAGAATGCGTGATAAAAATGATTTTCATGAGGCCACTTCCAAAGTAAATGCTGTAGAAAAATTCGAACTGCCAACAAAATCCAACAAAAGGAAACCTTCGAGAAACCTTAATAAATTCAAGAAGAAGACCAAAGGATGATGCTTTGTTTGTGTGGACACTACGCAAAAGATTGTAGACACCGGAAACACAACAACTCCGAGGTTAAAGTGAAATCGGTCCAAGAAGACGAGATTGCGGTCACCGTGAGTAAAATAAATGCAATTAAGGGAAAGGTTTCCAGTTGGTGATATGATACTTGTGCGACGGTGCATGTATCATATAACAAATCTTTGTTCAAAACATTCAATGAAGTGATGGAGACTAAGAGTTCCAAATGGGTAACGAGGTGTGGTCCAAAGTAATTGAAAAAGGAAGTCTAGAAATTATCTTCATTTCTGAAAAAAATGTTACTCTTACAAATGTACTATATGTTCTGAATCTAAATAAGAACTTAGTGAGTGAAATTTTTTTGGGAAAATCAGGCATTAAAAGTGTCTTTAGGTCCGGTAAACTTGTATTATGATTTAACGAAAAAATTGTTGAAAATGACTATTCATGTGAAGGAATTGTCAAACTTTGTACTATTATCAATGAAATAAATAAAGTTGATTTTACTTATATGATTTATTTATTTTCTTTATAACATACTAGATTAGGTCACATAGGTAAAAGCATCATGAAATGCATGAGAAATTGTGACTTAATTTCTTATGATGGAAATAATGCCATTCAATGTTAAACATGTGTAGAAGCAAAAATTGTTAAAAGGCCTTATCAAAGCATTAAAAAGACTTCTCGTATATTAGAATTAATTCATTTCGATATATGTGAATTGAATGACATATTAACAAGAGGTGAAAATAGATATTTCATAACATTTATTGATGATTACTCAAGATATACCTATGTTTATTTGATGAAACCTAAACATGAGGCCTTTCATTTGTTTAAAACTTATAAGAATGAAGTTGAAAATCACTTAAACAAGAAAATAAAGACCTTAAGAAGTGATAGAGGTGGTGAATACATTTTTAGTGAATTTAATTTATATTATAAACAACATGACATAATTTACCAATGTTCTGCACCTAGGACATCCGAACAAAATCGTTTGACTGAAAGAAAGAATAGAACTTTAGTAGAAATGATTAATGCTGTGCTTATATATGCTAAGTTGGCATTTAATTTATGGAGCGAAACTTTATTAAGTGCATGTATGATACTTAATAGGATTCCTTCTAAATATACAAATGTTTCTCTTTATAAATTGTGGAAAGGAAGAAAAATGAACATTGGATACTTCAAAGTGTGGGGGTGTCTTGCTTATTGCAAGAACACAAATCCTAATAAGACCGAATTGGGATCAAGAGGCATTAAATGTACTTTTATTGGATATGCTAATAATAGTAAATCTTATAGATTGGTAAACTTGGTGACCAATGTGATTATCGAATCAAATGATGTACAGTTCTTTGAAAATTTGTTATCATCGGATAATGAATTGAAGGAAAATTTTGAAAACATTCCTAGCTCAAGTGGAACACGTGATAAAATATCTTATAAAAATATTGATAAATCTATTGAACCACGAAGAAGCAAGAGAACTCAAGTTAAGAAATCTTTGGGACCGAATGAAATTGATTCTCAACTTATCTCCTTTTACTTAGTAGAAGGAAATGAGTTGAATGTTGTAAGAACAATTCTTTTTGTTCTATAAGTGGAAATCGATCCTAAAACTTATAAAGAAGCTATGGCTTCTCGTGATAACATTTTTTGAAAAGATGTAATTAAAGATGAAATGAATTCGATAATATCTAATAAACTTGGGAACTTGTCGATCTACCACGAAAATCCAAACTTATTGGATGTAAATGAATATTTAGGAAGAAATATAATGTTGTTGGCTCTCTAAATACTTTCAAGGCTATATTAGTACCTAAAGGATATCGACAAAAGAATGGAATGGACTATTTTGACATTTATGCACCAGTAGCTAGAATAACATCGATTAAGATATTATTCATATTGGCTTCAATATATGACTTGCATGTTCATCAAATGGATGTCTAAACGGCATTCTTAAATGGGGATCTCGATGAGGAGGTCTATATGGAGCAACCTGAATGGTTCGTTCTATCTGAAAATGAATATAAGGTATGCAAATTAGTAAAATCTTTATATGGTTTGATGCAGGCATCTAAAAAATGGTATGAGAAGTTTGACTTAACTATAACATCATTCGAATTTAAACATAATGGCGTAGATAGATGTTTATTTCTAAAGTGTATGATGATTATGTGACATTTATATGTTTATATGTTGACGACATGTTGATTATGAGTAATCACATAGGCGGTATAGAAGAAACAAAGAGGTTTCTATCTTCCACATTCAAAATGAAGGATCTTGGTCAAGTGGATACCATTTTAGGTATCAAAGTCACAAATACTAGTGGGGGTTATCACCTAAGTCAATCATATTATATTGAGAATGTGATAAACAAGTTTAAACGCTTGAACATAAAAGAATATAGTACCCCGATTGATCCAAGTTCAAAACTTGTAAAGAATGATGGAAGGGCGATTGCTCAATTAGAATATGCTAGTGTTATAAGAAGTCTTATATATGTAGTTTAATGCACAAGACCAGACATAGCCTATGCCATAAGTAAACTTAGTAGATTTACTAGCAATCCGAGTAATAATCATTGGAAGGCCATTGGAAGAGTTCTTGGATACTTAAAGAAAATCAAGAACCTGAGCATGTAATATAATAAATTTCGGGCGATATTGGAAGGATTTATCGACGTTAGTTGGATATCTAGCACATGTGAGAATAAATCCACTTTGGGTTGGGCGTTCACTCTTGGAGGAGGTGCTGTTTCTTGAAAATCAAAGAAACAAACATGCATAACACACTCGATCGTGGAATCTGAATTTGTAGCCTTATCGGATGCCGGGAAAGAGGTTGAGTGGCTTAAGGATTTCCTTTATGAGATACCTTTGGGATCAAAGAACATTTCTTCAATACCTATCATGTGTGATAATCAAGCCACGTTAGCAAAGGCATATAATGAAAAGTCTAGACATATGAATTTAAAATATGATTACATAAGGAAATTAATCAAAGATGGAATAATTTTCCTAAATTATGTAAGGTCAATTGAGAATTTGACGAATCCTTTGACTAAACCTCTAAACAGAGATTTAGTAGCATCTACTTCGAGTAGGATGTGGTTGAAACTCCTTAACTAAAAAGGTTCACCAATGATAGCAACCCTACCTGTCATTACTCAAAAGGTAATTTACGGGTTCAAATGATAACAACAAGTCATTGATATGTGGATAGTTGCAGTATTATTAAATTCAGCAATAACCCTATCCTAATTAAAATAATGCTGGTTGTTACTGCAATGAGGGATGAGTTTTAAACTCTTAATGAAGTTCGGTGCTAAAATATAAGTACATTTAAAAGTAACAAAGGTACTAGAAGAATTTCACCTAAACAATCTTCAAGGTGGTGTCGTCTTAATAGAGAGTTGGAGTTTTTCTCTTAAAAGATTGTTGAAAAGGATAAGCGCTACGCGAGTTACGAGGAACTTGAGAACACGTGGTTCTCGTGTGTGTATCCTTACCGATATTGTCATATGTAATAACTGGTTCAAAACTACACGTTACCTTTGATTCCGACTAAACTTTGTTTAAATTACACTATGGTTAAATTCAAATCGAAAAATATATAGTCCTTATGCATGAGTATTGTATACTATGAATATGAGACTTATTAATTTTGAATAAGTGGGGGATTGCTGTGATTATGTTGTTAAAAATCAACAACAATAAATTAGAAAAAAAATTTTAGTCCATGCGACCGCATGGCTATATGTCGAGACCAAGTGGTCTCGGCATGGGTGAACCATGATACCGTATGGGTTTGTACCATGTGGTCGTATGGTAGGATTTTTTGATCTTTTTTTGGCCGTTGCAAATTTGAAATTTGTGACTTTTTACTTGATTTTTTGGCACCATTTCGTACTTCTGGTTGATCGTTATATATAGGAGAGCCATGTTTGAGGGAAAAATGTTAGAAAACATCTTACAATCCATACTTTGTTCTAAGAACAAACAAAATCTCTATTTACATTCATATTCAACCCTTGTGTTATTCAAGTTTTCAATGATTTTCACTTGTATTTTGGTGATTAATTCTTGTTAAGACTTGTTAAAATCCTATAAATCATTTGCCATCAACCTTCGAAGTATCTCAAATCAATAGGAGAAGGGGTAAATATCGTTTGAAAACAACGATATCGTGTTCAAGTCATTCATTGACACAAGTTCGTGATTATCTTGTTCTTGACGTTGCCGGTTCATATTTCGTGACTTCTACTCCAATCGGGTGAAATTTTTACAACAATCTTCTCAACCACTACTCTTTCATCTTCTTCCAGACTATTTGGGTCTATAGCTTCAGCCATTCCAACTGTTTGGGTTTATTCAAGATTGTTGCTAGAAAAAAAATCAACCATGTGAAATTAGATTTGAAATCCGTAACATAGATGAATTTCAGAATCTAATTCATTTTTTGGGTCTTGAAATTTTTGAGTTCGTGAATTATGTGTATGTTCTATAATGTTTGAATTTGTTGTGATGGCTTGTATCGCCGTTGGGTTTGAGATAGAGGGTAGGAGAATAACGATAAGTTTACGGCCATGTTGTTAGCAGCTCGTGATCATGAAGATGGCGGCCCCAAATTTTTTTGGGAAGATGGTGGTGCCAGGTGGAAAGGGCGAGAAGGCAAAAGCACTTTTTTTGATTCATTCAATTATTTCACGTTAAATTGGAATAGACAGTTTTACCCTCACATAGCTGGTAAAAAAAGGTTAGATTTTTTTATTTTATTTTTTTTGGATGTCAACTAATAGTCAAACTAACAGTTTCCATCCATTTGGACTTAAGATGCTAATTTTTGAAATGTTTGGTACCATCCAGTAAAGGTTTGTGTCAAATATGCATAAAATTGAAAGGTTTGGCATAGCAGCTGCAATTTTTTCTAAAATTTATACTTCTATAATATTATAAATAAAAGTGAAAAAATATTTATTTAATTTCTTAAAATAAAATATAGAAATTAATTTATTCGTCCATTTAATTTTTTAATTATTTAATTTCTATTCGTTTGCATGTTTTTGAAAAATTTGGAACTATAGTTACAATTAATTCTTTATTTTTTATTTTGTTTAAAGAGAATGGTATATGTGTAATTTCACAAGAATTCATTGAAATAACGAAATGAGATGATAGAAAATGTTACAACTTGAAGCAAATGTCATGGGTCCTCTGTGCCCTATAATAATGTGCTAATTTATGTTAAGGGTTAATCACTCCAATCTAAAACATTCTCATATATTGGAGAAATACTTCACTAGTGACGGTGCGACCATCCAGTGTCGAAAAGCCATCTCAACGGGTGACCCACACACCTCGAAGTGTGTCGATTGGTGGCCTCCCTTCATAGGACCGTCGCACCGTCTTCCTATTAAAGTACTCTATATATTGGGGTCCCTCTCGTTAATATCCATCACTCATCAAAATATCTCCTGCTTTCACTGTCTTCTTGTTCTCTCTTGCTTTTTCTTCTTATTCTCCAGCTTATTTTCAAAGCACAAACGAAATCTAACCCTAGTAGCCAACTCGATCCATACAAGGGCCGCTTCTCCAATTACAAGCTAATTTAGGTTCGTCGATTTTCTGTGATCATTCATCACGTGTTAATAATTTTAAATGTATGTACCTTTTCTTTTATCTGGAAGTTCTAAATTTTAACGGGAAATGTGAATTTTTATAATTTTTTTTTTTACTTTACAGGTGTGTTAATTAGGTAGTATGAATTCTCAGCGAGAGAACGTTGATGGAAAGGCAGAATTTCGGAAGCCTTCGAATGATACAACTAGCAGGAAGTACCGGCATCGGTCTCCTGTTACTGGGTCGTCTTCATATGATGGTTAGTTTTGAATTTGTCTGTTTATAATCTAAGATCGGTCATGGGGAGACGTCTGAATAATATTTGGTTTTTATGAATTTTTTTCATTGCCGGTTGATGGTGACTGACATTAGTAGATGGCTCTGGTCATTGATAATGTTTCCTTCTCCATCAATGGTACATGCATGTGGGTGGGTGGATTTTATGTTCACGTGTTTGTAAATAATTAGATGGATTTGCAAGATTAAAAAATTTTATTGTGAGAAGCTATGTTATTATGAAATATAATGTGGAGTCTCTTGCAGATTTAGAGTTAGTTTCTTCTTGATCATGGAAATGCTGTTGTAAAAAGGATTGCACGTTGCATTTGATTATTAGAAAAATGATTCTTTATTTGTCCCGTGTTATTGTCAAATTCAATTGCAGTTCCAAATGCTATTACTTGTTTGTCCATATCTTGCTTCTTTTGCTAGCATAGCTTCTTATTATATTCCAGGAAGTCCTCGCTCTGAGCACAGCTCTAGTCCAATCCCATCAAGGAAGGATATTGAAAAGCTTTCTGGTGATAAACAAAGAAAGGGTGATGATAGGGACTTAGGTAGGGATTCTGGCAGGGGTCAGTATAGCCACAGCGGTGTATCATATAAAGATTTCGATCGTTATATGTCAAAGAGCTCCCATCATTATAACGAGCATGATGAATATAACAGACGTGACACTGACAAGAATGTAGATGATTATGATAGAGATTATTCTAAGCTGTCATCTCGTCGTGGCCAGGACTTGGGAGATCATCACAGTTCCAGTCACTCAAGACACAAGAACCGACCTAGAGACTATCCATGTGACACGGATAAATACTCTCGATATAAATCTGATGGTTCAGGGCATAGATGCAGGGATAAAGAGGAAGACTTATTTGACAGGGACAGAGACAGGAACCGGCATAAGAGGGATAGAGATGGGAAGATTGACCATCAAAGGAGTTCACGAGACCTCAGAAATGATCGTTCACCTGCTTATGAAGATCTCAGGGGTCTAAGAAATAACTCATCTTCTCGAAGGGACTGTTCTGGGCTTCATCTGAAAGAAGCTGCTAAGAGAGACACTGAAGAACTAGATGGTGAGAAGTACAACAAAGAGGAGAAGAAGATACACGAGGATCAGGATAGATACAAGGAACGACACTACAGGGAACCAGCAGGAAAATCTGAAGACAGGAAGACTTTCTCCAGCAAAGTTGAAAAGTCCCTTGCTAAGAAACCGAAGACATATAGCTTGGGTCTTGCAAAAGATGGTAAGCTTCAATATGTCTAGTAGCTACAAGATGATTACTGCTGTCGAAAACATGAAAGTTGGCTCCATTCATGGCATTGTTGGAGCTCAGTTTTCATTTTTGGAATTGAAATACATGAATTCTTTTGTATACTATCCATTGGCAATCTATGGTTTTGTAATCCCATAAAATCAATTTCTAAATCTGCAATCTCAGATGATGAAAAGCAGTCTTCAACCTCAAAGCAAACTCAAGATACTTGTGAAACGGTGAGTGCAAAGCAGGCCTACGTGACAGATTCTGATATTGATGCTGCAAAAATCGCTGCTATGAAAGCTGCTGAATCAGGTAAACATTTATTGATTCTCTCACTGTGTTTATTGTTGTTTGCTCGTTTAACTTATTCCACGAGAAATGTACAGCATTTGAGTTTATTTTAATAGTGCTGTCTATATTTACGCTAGGTGTTTGCATTTTCTGAATGTGCTCAGTTTGGAGAGAAGAAGATCAGTCAAGAAAATACCCCAAGTACCTATATACTTAAAATGCAGTGCACTTTAAATCTTTTCCAATGATTCTTTCTTTGGAATAACTTGCAGTTAATAGGAATCTAATTGGAACTGGATATATGTCTGCTGATCAAAAGAAGAAGCTATTGTGGGGCAATAAGAAGAACACAACTTCTGTAGAGGTACTTGCTATTTATCTTCATGGTTACTTGCATTCATATTTTCTTCTTTCGTCCTCTCCCATTTCCAATTTTTGATTTGAACAAATAGTAGACAAAGGTAATACTTTTATTACACCGAAATCTGCTTGGAAGTGTTATGGAAACTTCATGTACCTTGTTAAGAAACTAGGAGGATGTTGGCTTAGCTTAAAAAGTTCACTTATAAGTAAAAAATTTGACAGTAGTCTGGGAGATGCTTTGAAAATGAGTAACTATTTTCCTTATAATTTATCCAAACATGCTGGGGGAAAAAAATACTTGAAAGTAACTTCTAGTTGTTTTTAAGCTTAGCCTAACATGCTCTAGGACCAACATCATATTGACCTTATCACAAGCTACTTCTAGATTATTATTTTCCGAAATGGAATGCTTGACAACATTCACCATCTTCTGCTCATGTTATGTTCAATGCTCAATATAGTCTGTCCATCACTGGGATACGGCAACATTTGGCGATCGTGAACGTCAAGAAAAATTCATCAAACTCATGGTAAATTCTAGTCCTTTTGTATTTTTACTGGTTATTATGTTTTGGCATGTTTGATAGGCTGGATTGACACGTATTCAATAGGATGATAGAAGAAAATGAAGTTCAGCTATCATCTATTATATACGTACTTTCCAATACCATGCCATAAACATGCTCAGAGTGGAAAACAGTGTATATTGTTATTAGAAATTTCTTCCCACATACTAACACACTAAGAGTCTGAGGTTGCCTTTGTACCTATGGCCAATTGCAGGGCGTGAAAGGCGAGGTGAAAGTCGAGCACAAACCAGACAATCCAGATACGGAGAAACAGCAGGAGCAGCTTCAGTTAGATTTGGAGAAGCAATACACTGCTGGACTGCGTCGGAGAGATGGTCGAACAGTTGGACTTGGTCTTTAAATGTTCTCTTTAGATACTTTTGTACTCGTTATAATCTACTTTGGCAAGTTTTCTTTCGGTATTGCGCTTGTAAAAGTAAATTATTTCGGACGATGTTCCACTTCTATTTTATGGCAGTATGTTGGTCTGTGATCATGTCAAGAAGGTTGCTAGTTATGCTGTATCAGTGGAAATTGTTCTTGGTGAATGTAACAATTTTGGGCTAAGCTTGCAGAATTTACCTTTAAGTTCACTTTATGCTTTTATCCGGAAAAATATTTTACACTAAGAAAGCCTCAATCCAGGTTGAAAAAACTTTACTCTGCTATTATCTTTCTACACTACTAGCAACAAATTCATTGAAAACTCAAAAGGACTTTTCTGTTACACAGTTCCCGAATTAAATTCCACATGTACATACAACAAATCGAATTGTTCCAACATCTCTCACTTGCACATGAATAAAAAAAAAAAAAAAAGGACAAAAAAAACCAGAGAATCTCCATTTTTGATGGAGTCGTCCCTCAAAGAGAGATGGGCATTAGATCGCACTGGACGGTAATAAGAATAATAAAAAAGAAAAACAAGCCAAGCCAAAATCAGGTATATTGATACTGTCAAGTCCTATCTATAGCAAACAAGCAGTGGCCGTATTAAGAGAATATAAAGATCAACATTCCTCTCCATCCTTGGTATAAATGGGTATCTGCCATGCCTTGGTGTTCTTTTTCGGATCATCAGTGAGGCTGAGACCTGTATCGTCTTCTTTAAACGTCCTAATAAAAGTTTTGGAACCCATCATTATAAGTCTTTCTACCATGAATAGTTGATAATTGTTCTCAACTAATGGATCCAGAATACCGCTATAATTCGACGAATATGCTAATTTGTACCTGCAAACAGCGTCACAGCAAAAAAGATGAACCTAACTACGATGTTGAATAGTGTGTATCCAAGAACAGACCAAACTAAGAGATATATATCATAGAACTCAAGCAGCAGTTAAATTGAAAGTAACTCCTTACTGTCAAAACAAATAAATTATTAGTTGATAAAAAAAAAATATATATATTTATTTTAGAACTTATTTACTTACAGGTAAACAAACTTCAAGTCCCGAATGAAATACAAACAATTCCCAGGAGACACTGGATTTTTTGTAAAATTAAATTTATTTATTTTAAAATAGTTTGATGCCGGTATGATAAAAATCTTAAAAACATAGGTTCCAAATGAAACAACTGGCAACACCATAACCGTACACGATCTTAAATATCAGCGTGTCAGGTTCAGGACGACATCTACAAAAGGTTTTGCATGTGCTAAGGCCTAT